>NC_037685.1:85115195-85334261 GCF_003255815.1 Theropithecus gelada | reverse complement strand
TTTTCTCCCATTCTGTAGGTTGCCTGTTCACTCTGATGGTAGTTTCTTTTGCTGTGCAGAAGCTCTTTAGTTTAATGAGATCCCATTTGTCAATTTTGGCTTTTGCTGCCGTTGCTAAGGCTTTTACTTGTTTTAAGTTTCTATTTCTGTCAATACAATGGGGCAGTAATGTACATTCCATAAAGTTGCTTTTAAGATTACGTGTTTCACTATTGAAGTGGTTGCTTTATTATTTGTCCTTGTATGTATAGTTTTTCTTCATGTGTATATCAGAAAGACTGAACTGCACTAGTACTGCATTTTTTTCAGCTTCAATTTTTCATAATTCTATAGGAATAAAGATTGATACCCAGGATCTCTCCTGAGATTGACAAAGGTCTTCCAAAATTTCTTCGACAATGTCAAGTGTTCTGAGTGTATTTTCATGGAAACTGGGAAATGCCAAAATAGAGATCAGGGCTTTCAGGAGTATATTGGTAGACTTTTTCATTTTGTAAATAGAATCAACATAATTCTGAACCATTCATTAATCCATTTTGTGCTTTCAGATTTTTTGTCTGTGCAGAAAAATACTTGATTAGCTCTATCTTTGGAAGGATACATATCACTTCTAGCTTATAGTCTGTTATATGCATGAACACACTAAATTATTGTGTTATGTAAGAGAAATTATTTAATTCTTATTTATAATGCTCTAAACCTTGCTTAGATTGTTTTAGTCAAAGTTAATGTCTTTTTCTTTAAGAACGTATCATATATTTCTTTATATATGACTTTTTTTCTGCCTACTTTTAAATGCTTTGAACCTCTGTATACCATCAAATTAACCCCAATCTTAAAACCTTTAACCAATTTAATATTCTTCTAACTTAATCTTTTATAGCCCAATCATATCCTATTTTTTAAAAGATTTTGTCTATAGTATTTGGAAGGTTTTTGAAAAAAAAAAAAAGTCTTAAGAGATTATAGCTTAAAGTAATAAAATTTTCTTTGAATATGATACCTCATCCCTATTTAATCCCCTAAAACCCATTTGCTGTTTTCTGTCAACTGTGTTTTGCCTGAAAGGAAGAAAGTAATTACTATAAACAGGATTAGATTAGTTTGGGAAATATTTTCATGGCACCCCTGTAAGCATTTTAGTTGACTTTGAAACTAAAGCTAAAATAAATTACCTTTATTTCTCTTCCTGATTTTGTACTGTTGTTGCTCCTAGAGAATTTTGACATAGTGAGTATTGTTGCTTACAGAGATATTGGATTTCACTGAGTGCCAGATCATACCATTCTTTTTTAACCATGTTGCTTTCATAGATGATTTGCCCTACTGTAAAATCATTAAGGATATTCATTAAACATGCCACTCTTTTGTAGGGAATCAATATTTCTAAAATAAAAGGCACCATTGTTTGCATTTAATTTCAGTCATGCTGTCTTTTAGGCTTTCAGTATTTTGTTTGTATTATGCTAGAGTAGCTTCTTGTATAATGAGATGGCACTGTGTGTAATGAGCTACTGTTTATTGTTACGCCTGGCGATAGACCATACAGGCGCAAGACTTGCTAACTACAAGTGCATCTATGAGATGCTCCTTTAACCTACAGTGAGGCCCATTTGAACAGGAGAAAGACAATATTTTGCTTTTTGTTTAGTCTCCAGGCAAATGATAGTAGCTCCAGCCTTTCTGTTGAGAGGCCTGGGTGATCTGCTTTGCCCAGTGATTCTTTCCCCTGAAAGTTCACTGATATTTTCCAGTCCTCACAACATAAAAATACAAGGCAGAAAACATTTATTTCTTATTATGTTAAGTCCAATAGAAAAGGTAGATCCATTCTTTTTTTTTTTTTTTTTTTTTTTTTTTTTTTTTTTTTTTTTTTTTTTGAGGCGGAGTCTCGCTCTGTCACCCAGGCTGGAGTGCAGTGGCCGGATCTCAGCTCACTGCAAGCTCCGCCTCCCGGGTTCACGCCATTCTCCGGCCTCAGCCTCCCGAGTAGCTGGGACTACAGGCGCCCGCCACCTCGCCCGGCTAGTTTTTTTTTGTATTTCTTAATAGAGACGGGGTTTCACCGTGTTAGCCAGGATGGTCTCGATCTGCTGACCTCGTGATCCGCCCGTCTGGCCTCGATCTGCTGACCTCGTGATCCGCCCGTCTCGGCCTCCCAAAGTGCTGGGATTACAGGCTTGAGCCACCGCGCCCGGCCAGATCCATTCTTAAGTCAGCTTAAACATGAAATTAACTTATACCATAATAAAGCAGTACAGGAATTTTAGCTAAACAGCTTATGCTTAGTCAAACTGATTCTTAAATTTCACTTTAATCAGTTTTTCTAAGCAATATAGTTTGTTCTTAATTTTGGTTATGTGAAATATGAATGATTTTTTAAACAAATTAGGCCTCAAAAATATTTAAAATGTTCAAATTATTTAAGCTATCTATTAGCAATTGATCATCCACCAATTGCCTAAGCTAAATGAGGATCAATTTTTGGTAAATTAAAATGAATGTGGCAGAGTGGGTAAAAGGAACTATGAAGACACAACCCAAAATAAATTTAAACAGAAAATAAATTTGCATATGCAAAATAGAAATAATTTGAATTGAAAAGAAATATAATTCATGGAAAAACAGCTATTTATGGCATCTAAAATTTTATAAAATGATTATTTTGTATTTTGAAGATTTGATAAAATGGTTTAAAAAATCTGATTACTATTGTTTTTGGCTAGGGAAAAAATAGAAACAAGGTGGGAAATTTATTTGTTTGTTCAAACAAATTTGATATCACATACTCTCAGTGCCTTTAAATATATGTACAATTTAGCAAAAACATATTCTATTGATATTCAACTAGGAAGCATCACATATGGGTATTGAGCATGGATCTTAAGTAATACTTAGCACTTCCAATTCTAAGTGTCTCTCAACTGGAGACTTGTAAAGTTTCTAAGATCCACTATAGATATAAAATTCTACAAGCATAGTACTATTGTTATCTGTAAATATATACTCAAACACAAAAACCAACTTGGATTCTCAATTTGATGCCTTGAGAGCTGCTTTCTGCATAGTAGAGTGATCACATTATTTAAAACTCCCAGTGAAACACTTGAAAATGAATACAACTTTATTTAATTTAGTTCAACAAGCAAAACAAGCATATGCAACATTTGTAACTTTTACAACTTTTCCTCCTAGATTTTTCTAAATTAAAAATAGTTGTTATTGATTAATTCTAAGCTACTGAGTTTAATCCTACATATTTTCATGTTGTTGCTATCATATGAGTCAATATAAAATTTAAGATGTCTTTATATATGCTAAGATGTCTTTATATATGCTACGCAGAACTTCCTGTTAGCTACATCTAGCATCTTTCTGTCAAAGAAAAAAAATGTGTCGACAATGTCACATGTATAATATCTGTCCTCTAGAAATGTAACAAATATTCTTATAATACATTTTTAATTACAGAAAGGTAAAACTAGAGTTATTAGAGCCTCTCATACAGTATATGTTGGTCAATATTATTTACAAGTATTATGTAGACAGTGACAAATATGTAAATATGTGATATTTGGCAAAGAGGATAGGAATCTCATTGTCAGGAAATGAAAATTAGTAATAAAGTTTTTGTCCTTGCTTTAAATATATGTATAATATTTTACAATAAAAATTATTTCTTTTTATATATTCATTGTCTAATTTATAGTTTATGACCTCCATGATCAGGTTAATTAAATGCCAGATTTAGCCATGAAGGGATAGGAATTTAGCCATGAAGGGATAGGAATAAGGCTTTAGGAAGAGGGATGTGTCAATCTACTGTTCCCTAGGAGACATCCCTGCTCCTGCCCTTCCCTGGCTCTTGCCCAAGTCTAAAACTGAGTTCTTAAACATTTCTGTGGCTTTTTTGAGGACTACATATCTATCCAATACATACCTCTCTTTCTGTTTAACCAGCTAATCATGAGTCTTGCCTTGTTTTATCCCTTATTGAATGGTGCCCCATTAACTAGACTTTCAGTATTTGTTCTTGCTACTAAAATCCTTCTTTATGAATGTTGCAGTGGAAGGAAGGCTAATAGCTTTTGAAAAGCAGATTGTATGGTAGAGAGATGAACTTTTAAAAATTATTTTCAGAGTACAGACATGTTCTATCAATCTCAAGATGACTATTGCATCAATATTTCTCCACAGGCCTAGAAGTTAATTTCAATTCTTCCTATACATGTCACTGAATTTATTCTCACTGTGTTTTTAAATTGCTTGTTTTTTGTGTGTTTACTTTGTACTGAACACATTTCAAGTTTTCTAAGCTTTAAATATTAATTAAAAAGTATATATTTTAGTGTATAATTTAGAAAAGGATGCACTCTGAATTGCTAAATGCCCTGCTAGCTCATATACATAATTTGCCCTGTATTTATTTATTCGGTTACAAGAATTACCAAGAAAATAAATGTTAGTAGTTGCAAAGGCTAAAGCAAATGATTGCTTTTTAATTTAAGGTCTTAGAACAGCAGTCCCTGACCTTTTTGGCAACAGGGACCACTTTCGTGGAAGACAATTTTTCTATGTGCAGACGGTGGGGTGTGGGGAGAGAATGGTTTTGGAATGAAACTGTTCCACCTCAGATCATCAGGCTTTAAATTCTCATAAGGAGTGCACAAACTAGATCCCTCATATGCACAGTCCAAAGTAGGGTTTGCGCTCCTATGGCAATCCAATGCTGCCACTGATCTGACAGGAGATTGATAGAGCTCAGGCAGTAATGCTCACTTGCCTGCTGCTCACTTCCTATGTGTTGCAAGCCCAGTTTCTAACAGGCCATGGACTGGTAGTGGTCCACAAACCGGGGCTGGGGACTCCTGTCTTAGAAGAGTAGTCAAGAGATATAGCTTCTGAAAATTAAACTGGTTATTTCTAATTTTTATTATTATTATTATTTTTACTGTCCTCCTCTTATCTAGTTTCCTGGATGTAAGTCTTTGAAACTGATCAGATACTTCCATTGCATGCTGTAATTCTTCCTTTTTAAGCTCAACACATTTCTAATTATTCATTGATTATCTGTGTCCCCACTAGACTGTTATTACAAGAAATCAGAGACAATATTGGGTTTTCTTACCTCTGTATGCATTGCACCTAAAAATCTAATTGACACATAAATGTTTGACCATAACACTGCCACCCTTGGGTACTGTGCTTAATCTTCTTGATCTGTACTTTCTAGCTAAGAAAAAGTAATCATGTAAAACTGGAAAATCAGGAGGTATAGATAGTACACTTTACATATTTACCAGTATACAAGCATGGTTTGCCTTATTGTGCTTTGCGGATATTGTCCTTTTTACAAATTTCTAGTTCGTGTCAACCCTTTGTTGAGTGAGTCTATTGGCACCATTTTGATTTTTTTTTTTTTTTTTTTAATGCATGTGCTCATTTCATGTCTCTTTGTCTCAGTTTGGTAATTTCAATATTCCACACTTCTTTATTATTCTTATATCTGTAATGATGATCTGTGATCAGTGATCTTAGATATTACTATTATAATTGTTTTGGGGCACCACAAATTATGCCCATATAACACTGCAAACCTAATCTATAAGTGTTGTGTGAGTTTTGACTGCCCCACTGACTGAATTCCCTTTCTTCCTCTCTTCTGCCCTCTCTATTCTCTGAGACACCATAGTAGTGAAATTAGGCCAATTCCTAACCCTACAATGGCCTCTAAGCATTCAAGTGAAAGAAAGAGTTGCATCTCTCACATTATCACAGGTGTCCAGCCCTTTGAATGTGAGGATGCTTTTGCCTGTCTGTGGTGGCAGATATCATAAAAGTTATGCATGGAACTTTTTTCTTTAGCTCATTAGCTATCATTAGTGTTAGTGTGTTTTATGTGTGTAGCAAGATAATTCTTCTTCCAATGTGGCCCAGGGAAGTCAAAAGTTTGGACACTTATGCTTTAAATCAAAAGCTGGAAAGGAATAAGATTAGTGAGGAAGGCATGTTGAATGCTGAGACAGGCCAAAATCTAGGCTTCTTGCACCAAACAGCTAAGTTTTGAATGTAAAGGAAATGATCTTGAAAAATAAAAATAAAAATGTGACTCCAGCAAATATATGAATAATAAGAAAACAAAACAGCTGTATTGTTGACATGGAGAAAGTTTTCTAGTGATCTGGATAAAAGATCAAACCAGTCAACACGTTTACTTAAGCCAAAACCTAATCCGGAGCAAGGCCTTAACTCACTTCAATTCTATGAAAGTTAAGACAGGTGAGGAAGATGCATAAGTAAAATCTGAAGCTGGCGGAGGCTAATTAACAAGCTTTAAGGAAAATAGACATCTATATAACATAAAAGTGCAAGGTGAAGCAGAAAGTGATGATGTAGAAGCTGCAGCAATTTATCCAGAAGATCTAGATAACTGATGAAGATGGCTACACTACACAACAGATTTTCAGTGTAGTCTAAATAGTTTTATGTAGGAAGAAGGTGTTATCTCAGTCTTTGAAAGTTTGAGAGAAGTCAATACCTAGATTTAAAGTATTGACTGACTTCAAAAGACAGGTTGATTGTATTGCTGGAGTCTGACTATAATGCAGCTGCTAATGCAGCTGATGACTTTAAATTGAAGCCCATCCTCAGTTACCATTCCAAAAATCCTAGAGCCCTAAAAATTATGCTAAATTTACTCTGCCTGTGCTCTGTAAATGGAACAAATATTGTATGACAGCACATCTTTTTACAGAATAGTTTACTGAATCTTTTAAGCCTACTGTTGAGACCTACTCCTCAGAAGTACAAAATATTACTGCTCATTGACAATGCACCTTATTACCCGAGAGTTCTGATAGAGATGTACAAAGAGATTAATGAGGTTTCATGCCTACTAGCACAACATGTATTCCGCAGCTGTGGATTAAGGAGTATTTTAAACTTTCAAGTCTTAATATTTAAGAAATATATTTCATAGCTGGGCACAGTGACTCAGGCCTGTAATCCCAGCACTTTGGGTGGCCGAGGCAGTTGGATTGCCTGAGATCGGGAGTTTGAGACCAGTCTTGGCAACATGGTGAAACCCCGTCTCTACTAAAAATACAAAATTTAGCTGGGTGAAGTTGCACATGCCTGTGGTCCCAGCTACTCAGGAGTCTGAGACAAGAGAATTGCTTGAACCCAGGAGGCAGAGGTTGCAGTGAGCTGAGATCATTCCACTGCATCCCAGCCTGGGTGACAGAGCGAGACTCCATCTCAAAACAACAACAACAAAAATTTCATAAACCTATAGCTAACATGGATAGTAATTCCTCTGATGGATATGGACAAAGTAAATTGAAAACCTTCTAGAAAGAATTCATCATTATAGATGCTGATATGGTTTACATCTATGTCTCCATCTAAATCTCACATTGAAATGTAATCCTCAATGCTGGATGTGGGGCCTGGTGGGAGGTGATTGGATCATGGGGGCAATTTCTCATGAATGAGTTAGCACCATCTCCTTGTGCTGCTCTCATGATGGTGAGTGCTCATGAGTTCTGGTTATTTAAAAGTGTGTAGCACCTCTCCCAGCTTTCTGTTTGTCCTGCTCCTGCCATGTTAGATGTCTGTTCCCACTTTGTCTTCCACTATGAGTAAAAGCTCCCTGAAGTCTCCCCAGGAGCAGATGACATTATGCTTCCTGTACAGTCTGCAGAACCATAAACCAGTTAAATCTCTTTTCCTTATAAATTAACTGGTCTCAGGTATTTCTTTATAGCAATGCAAAAATAGACTAATACAGATGTCACTAAGAACATTTATGATTCACAGAATGATGTTAAAATATCATTATTTATAGGAGCTTTGAAGAAGTTGATTCTATCCCTCATGGATGACTTCGAGGCATTTAAGACTTCGGTGGAGGAAGTAGCTACAGATGTGGTGGAAATAGTAAGAGAACTAGCAGGAGAAGTGGGACCTGAAAACGTGACTGAAACATTGTAATCATATGATAAAATCTGAGCAGATAAGGAGTTGCTTCTTATGGATGAGCAAAGAGAGTGGTTTCTTGAGATGGAATCTATACCTGGTGAGGATTCTATGAATATTGTTGAAATGACAAAGGATTTAGAATATTACATAGACTTAGTTGCTAAAACTGCAGTAGAGTTTGAGAGGGTTGACTCCACTTTTGAAAGAAGTTCTACTGTGGATTAAATGCTATTGGATAGTGTCACATTCTACAAAGAAATCATTCACAAAAGCATCAATCTGTTCAGCAAACATCATTGTTGTCTTAATTTAAGAAATTGCCACAGCCAGCCCAACCTTCAGTAATCACCATCCTGATCAGTCAGCAGCCATCAACATTGAGGCAAGAACTTTCACTAGCAAAAAATTATTAATTACTGAAGGTTCACATGATACTCAGTAGTTTTCAAAATAAAGTATTTTTAAAGTGTGTACTTTTTAAAGACACAATGTTATTGCACACTTAATAGACTACAGTGTAGTATAAACATAACTTTTATATCCACCGGGACACCAAAAAATGTGTTTGGCTCACTTTGTTATGATATTATCTTTATTGACATGGTCAGAAATTGAGCTCAAAACATATCCGAAGTATGCTTGTATGTCTTTTAAACTTCATGTGAATCTACCATGACAGTGCCAACTGACACATAATTGGATGCTTAATCAGAATTTATTATATGATGTATAAGTTATTGAAAAAGTACATAAATAGGTAGATAGATAGGTAGATAGATAGATAAATGCGCATGTTAGTCAGTGAGAGGAGAGACCAGTCAGGAGCCATTATCTCTGTATTGAGTCCTTCCTGTTACTTGTTGGTTATGACCTAGCTTAAATTACTTACAAATGGTTCCCTCATGTGGAACATTAAAACAATACTTGTATTACTAGGTGGTTATGAATTTTTAATAAGATTATGCTTGTGAAAGTCCCTAGTGGTATGTCTGGTAATAAGTACTAGACACACATTCTGATGAATGATGACTCTGTCAACCATAAGAAATCCATTCTTTTCCTGGCATGGGTTTAAAAAATTCAAAATTCATTTGTAGGTTCATTTGCCTTTAAAAGGAACAAGTTGGCATTTTTTATGTGTATGCAATACCTAACATGACTAATACTCACAAATTTGGTAAAATAATATTATTGTTATAACAACCGAGACAGTGTCTTGCTCTGTTGCCCAGGCTGGTCTTGAACTCTTGGACTCAAGCAATCTTCCTGCCTCAGCTTCCCAAGAAGCTAGGATTACAGGCACATGCCACTGTGCCCAGCTATTATTTTTATTAATATGTTTAGAAAATGCTGTAAGCTGCATCTTACAGGGTCATTTTTATGTTATAACTTTTAAAAAAAATTGTACTATAAAGAAAATGTGGTACATATATACCATGGAATACTATGAAGTCAGAAAAAAGAATAAAATTATGTCCTTTGTATCAACATAGATGCAGCTAAAGACCATTATCCTATGTGGGATAATGCAGAAACACAAAACCAAATACCACGTTTTCACTCATAAATGGGAGCTCAACATTGGGTGGACATGAACATAAATATTATAACAATTGACACTGGGGACTTTGAAAGGAAGATAAAAAGGAAGAGGGCAAGGGTTAAATAACTGCTTATTGGATACTATGCTTACTACCTGGGCAATGGATTTAATCACACCTCAAACCTCAGCATTACACAAAATACTCTTGTAACAAAAATTCACATGCATCCACCAAATGAATCTAAAACAAAATTTAAAATTAAAAAATACATAACATAAAATTTGCCTTGTAAAATTCTGTAATTACATAAGTTTACGATGGAATATAGTATTTCTAAGCAAAGGCATGTTCCTGATCCTTTTTTTCTAGTAACTAAATTTTCTGTTAAATTTCCATTGTCTGATCATCAATAATTTCTAAAGACTACTTATTGATTTACTTATAACAGTTTGACTCTTTGAAATATTGAAGATCAAGGTTGTAGGTGTTATGCGTAGGTAGTATTTGACTGAAAATCCACTGCTTTACAATTAAAATATTTATTGTTTTAATTTTATCTAAGGAGATTTCAAGTTCAAAACATAGATTATTGATATTTTACTATTATACAGAATACTTAAAAAAAAACAAAGTTGGAATTATCTGCTTTCCTTTATCACCAAACTTCTTGAAAGAACTATGTTGCCAAATTTCTCTGCTCATCATGCCCTTATAACAAAATTTGCAATACACCTTCCAGCCTGTCACCCTGATGAAAGTGCTTTTTTAAAGAAAACAAATGTCCATGTGAGTATCAGGGCCCAAAGGATTTCACACTTTTCTATTTT
Organism: Theropithecus gelada; assembly: GCF_003255815.1. Taxonomy (NCBI): domain Eukaryota; kingdom Metazoa; phylum Chordata; class Mammalia; order Primates; family Cercopithecidae; genus Theropithecus; species Theropithecus gelada. The sequence continues at coordinate 85,323,910 of NC_037685.1, read as the reverse complement.
ATTTAATGGTGTTTCAAAGCGCTCATTGAAACCCCCTTTTGTATTCACTCCTGCATTATTACAATATCTGATTCTCTCTCCTAAATTTCTAATTGCTTCCTTTTTCTTCTTCCTTGTGAGCTCATATTCTGTCAGCACTCCCTTAGTCTCTTCTTAATATCCTAATGTAGGAAGGATATTTTGAGATACCTATCAGATCCAAGAGTTTATAATTCTATTTTTTAAGAATTATGTTTCTTATATTGTCAGAGGGATGTGAACCAGAGCAACTCCATCCTAAATAGGAGCTGGGCAAAATGAGGCTAAAACCTACTGGGCTGCATTCCCAGATGGTTAAAGTATTCTAAGTCACAGGATGACATAAGAAGTCAACACAAAATATAGGTTGACCTTGCTATGAAGACCTTGCTGATAAACAGGTTGCAGTAAAGAAGCCAGCTAAAATCCACCAAAACCAAGATGACTCCGAGAGTGACTTCTGGTTGTCCTCACTGCTACACTCTCACCAGGGCCTTGACAGTTTACAAATGCCATGACAACAACAGGAAGTTACCTTATGTGGTCTAAAAAGGGGAGACAAGAATAATCCACCCCTTAGCATACAATTAAGAAATAACCATAAAAATGGGCAACCAGCAGCCCTAGGGCTGCTCTGTCTGTGGAGTAGCCATTATTTTATTCCTCTACTTTCTTAATAAACTTACTTTCACTTTGCTCTCTGGGTTCACCCTGAATTCTTTATTTTTATTTTTTTTTATTTTTATTTTTTTTATTTATTTATTTTTATTTTTTTTTTTTTTTGAGGCCGAGTCTCGCTCTGTCACCCAGGCTGGAGTGCAGTGGCCGGATCTCAGCTCACTGCAAGCTCCGCCTCCCGGGTTCCCGCCATTCTCCTGCCTCAGCCTCCCATGTAGCTGGGACTACAGGCGCCCGCCACCTCGCCCGGCTAGTTTTTTGTATGTTTTTTAGTAGAGACGGGGTTTCATTGTGTTAGCCAGGATGGTCTCGATCTCCTGACCTCGTGATCCGCCCGTCTCGGCCTCCCAAAGTGCTGGGATTACAGGCTTGAGCCACCGCGCCCGGCCTGAATTCTTTCTTACACAACATCCTAGAACTCTCTCTTGGGGACTGGATCGGGACCACTTTCCTGTAGCAATACCATTTTCTAAACATATATATTCCCCAAGGTTTATTCATGAATTTCCTCTCCTCTGCTCTGAGCAGATAGGCAGTTTCTGCTTTAAAACTCACCTCCATGGAAACTCCTAAATTGGTATCTCTAGGTTTAATGCTTAGCTGCATTCTTTCTTAACAGAAACCCTTCAACCTGCTGTGCCTCTGAAACTCTTCAGGTAACTGAAAGTTAGGTAGACCACATGAGACCTCTCAGTGTTCTGAACATGTTTGCTGAATTTTCTATTTTCATTTACAGTATTTTTTCCACCTAGTAGGATAAGCCCACGTGAATAAATCTAATCTGGCCTTCAGCTCTGGACTAAAGCCACCATTTCCATAAAGATTTTGTTCTTTCACTATTCAGCTAAAATATTTCCAAGCCTTTGTAAGGTGCTTGGAAGATAATTCAAATAAAAATACAGCAGGTCCCTCTCCTTATAAAAGGCATAGTCTAGTTCTTTTCTTACTCTCAGTCACATTTGGAAGAAACTCGCTCTCCTTTCTGTTCTCAAATTTAGAACAGTCATCTTTCCTGTGAAACTTATCCAACCCTATATTCCTTGCAGTGCATTTTACATACTAGGCATTATGAAATGATGTGTCTAATTGAAATGAAAACAAGTGTCTAATTTGAGACAATCTGTGAAACAGAAAACAAATTGTTTAACCTGTCTGACTTGTATGAAACAAATTAGAAAAAGAAACAAAAACAGTTCACATGTTTGGACCTAGATGAGCATGCTATGAGGATAGAGAGTGAAATAGGAGAAAGATGAACCTCCACAGGGCACGAGGCAACTAGCGTGTGCAGTTGGAGAAAGGTAGAGGAAAGAGCCAGATAACAGGAGTCTCCATTACTACCAGCATGCTTTCAAAAGAAGAAGGTTTGTATTTAGATTTGTCAGGATATAACATCAGTGACAGGAGGGTCCTAAGAGTAGACATAATAATCCCAGTATACAAAGAAACAAATCTATTTAGTTTCCAAATAGCAAGTAACATTGAGGATCTGTGCCAGAAGTGAGTCTCCAGGCTGAGGGCTGATATGCAGGAATGTGTTTTAATTTTTAGAAGGAGAGTGTGAGAACCAAATCGAGCACCAAGCCTCAGGATTAGCGTAGTCAGCATGCGGTCAAGACAGGAACCCAGGCATCGTGAATTAAGGCCAAAATCCACTTATCAACCTCTCCATCAAATGTATAGATGTTTTTAGTACAAGATGTATGTCCCGTCTGGGGACAGTGGGTGGTTGGGATCTAACAGCAGCAGGAGTGATTTGATGTTGAGTCCGTGAAAGCAGAGCTGTAGTTTCTTAAGTCCTTCCTGTCAACTCTGGGGGTTGGTCTGTAAACCTGAGGCCTCTAGTTGAGGTCAAATTATTTTAAAGGATGAAATAAAAGGAACATACATGTTACAAGCAATAGAGAAAAATCCATAGGTTTACAATCAAAGTAGGCAAACATTTTAGCTAATAATTTTTAGAGGCTAAGCATTATGTAAGTTCAAAGAAAATGTTGTTGTCATCTAGTATAACATAAATTCGTTAATATTAACTAAAGTTAAACGATTTAACAAAAAATGTTTTCTACAAAATGTAAAGTTTCAATATGGAGTAGATCCATGTAAAGTAGAATACAATATATTTTTATTTGAGAAAATCATCTTACATTTTAATTTGTTCTAACTTTTTTCCAATGATGTGTGTTACAATATAAAATAAATAATTTAGCTTTCTGTCAATATCTAGAACCACACCCAGAGAAGTTTACAATAATACTACTTATCATTTTTGCACTTATTTTGTGTTAAGGTCTATGCTAAAATTTCTTTATATTAATAGATCCTTTCACTTAATCCCTCTTATATTAGTATATGATAGAAGTTATTTTCCACTTTTTAAAGATGAGAATTCTGAAGCTCAAATGGATTAAATAATTTGTTCAGAGTCTCAATATTAGTACTTGATACAGTTGGGAATTCACGAAACATCTTGTGGATTTCCAAAGTCCCTGGTATTTTAAGAAACACACTATTAAAAACAAGTCAATGAAAACACTCACAGTATCTTTGAAGGTGGCTGCCATACTATTCATCAGAGGGAGTCAGAGATTCTGAAAATCTACCAGTGAGCAGTCTTAAAGACAATGCCCACTTATTCATCAAGGAAATAGGTAAAATCATGATTTATCTTCAGAGTTGGACTATTTCAACACATTTGCCCAGATGCCTTGAGGTGTTGTTTACCCTTTGCAGGGACTAAGAGATACTGATGAGGGGATGTATAGGAAAGTAAGGCTATTTTTTTTAGCCTCTACCAGAGACTCCAGTAACATTAGTTCTATCTCCATAACTTCTCTTCAGTGGCGTGGCTTACTGGGGATGTTAATTACCTATTTTAATAAAATAATTTGAACTTGCTACCTACTGATGCCAGCGGAGGCCCATCTGGAGCAGCCACTGAGAAGACACCCCTGCAGTGGGGGGAGGCGTGGCCGGGTCTGTGCACTTGAGGGAGCGAAGCCCGTGGGAGCTGGGAACAAGTGGGAGCCCCGCCCCCTTTCAAGTTGGTAGAGCAGGAGCCCTGCGCCCCTGGTCGTAGTTGCAGCCACCCAGAAATGGCTGCAGACCCAGGCATCCTGCACTCTCAATGGCCCGGGAAAACCTTTGCCCCTGCAGTCTCGGAAGTGCCTGCTCCTGCTGCCTGACCTTCCCCTGCTCCCAGCTTCCACTTCTATTTCGGAGCAAAGTTGAGGCCGAGCCCAGGCACTGTTGCGACTGGACCAGGTGTGCACATGCTCAGGGCAGCGCTGACATGCCAGCACCCAGTCGCCTCAGTCCCCTCCAAACTTTGGGTGCCGATAAGCATGGGAGGGAGACTGAGAGAGGGCTGAGGGTGGCTCAGTATGGGCTTGCAGGCGTCCCTCAGCATGAACACCCTGGGTGTTGTGGGCACTGTGGGTGGCAGATTGATGGCAGCAAGAGGCAGACAGGCCCCTGGGCAGAAAATGGTGGGTGCCCCATGAAATCACACCTTCACGCTGGGGATGACCTGAAGCATAGGGACTGGCTATCAGTTCTGGGTGGAGTTTGCGGCCCAGGTCGAGAACTTAACGTGCTTTCTCTGGGCTGCCATGGCTGCCCACGGACCAGTCAGTACACACTGCCTCTCTTCCGAAGCGCACGAAATCCATGGGCTCCCATGGAATACTCTGCAATCGTAAAAGAGAATTAGCGGCCGGGCGCGGTGGCTCAAGCCTGTAATCCCAGCACTTTGGGAGGCCGAGACGGGCGGATCACGAGGTCAGGGGATCGAGACCATCCTGGCTAACACGGTGAAACCCCCTCTCTACTAAAAAATACAAAAAACTAGCCGGGCGAGGTGGTGGGCGCCTGTAGTCCCAGCTACTCGGGAGGCTGAGGCAGGAGAATGGCGTAAACCCGGGAGGCAGAGCTTGCAGTGAGCTGAGATCCGGCCACTGCACTCCAGCCTGGGTGACAGAGNTAAGAGAGCTAGCCTGTCCTTTGTAGCTTTGAAGCCAGGCATTGACTTCTGCTCTCTAGCTATGACAGCTCTAGATGGCATCTTCTTTTAACAGAAGGGTATTTTGTCTACCTCAAAAATCTGTTGAATGTAGCTACCTCCATCAGTAATCTTAGCTAAATCTCCCGGATAACTTGCTGCAGCTTCTACATCAGCACTTGCTGCTCCACCTTGCACTATTATGTTATAGAGAAAGCTTCTCTCCTAAAACTTCGTGAACAAGCCTCTGCTAGCTTCCAAGTTTTCTTCTGCAGCTTCTTTACCTCTCTCAGCTTTCGTAGAACTAAAGAGAGTTAGAGCCTTGCTCTAGATTAGACTTTGGCTTCAAAGAATGTTGTGGCTGGTTTGATCTTCTCTCCAAACCACTCAAACTTTCTCCATATCAGCAATAAGGCTGTTTTGCTTTCTCATCATTTATGTGTTCGCTGGAGGAGCACTTTTTAAATTTCCTTCAAGAATTTTTCAGGCCGGGCGCGGTGGCTCAAGCCTGTAATCCCAGCACTTTGGGAGGCCGAGACGGGCGGATCACGAGGTCAGGAGATCGAGACCATCCTGGCTAACATGGTGAAACCCCGTCTCTACTAAAAAATACAAAAAACTAGCCGGGCGCGGTGGCGGGCGCCTGTAGTCCCAGCTACTCGGAAGGCTGAGGCAGGAGAATGGCGTGAACCCGGGAGGCGGAGCTTGCAGTGAGCAGAGATCCGGCCACTGCACTCCAGCCTGGGCGACAGAGCGAGACTCCGTCTCAAAAAAAAAAAAAAAAAAAAAAAGAGAATGAGATCATCTCCTTTGCAGGGACATGGATGAAGTTGGAAGCCATCATCCTCCGCAAACTAACACTGGAACAGAAAACCAAACACCGCATGTTCTCACTCATAAGTGGTAGTTGAACAAGGAGAACACATGGACACAGGGAGAGGAGCAACGCACACTGGGGCTTGTCGCGGGGTGGGGGACAAGCGGAGGGAGAGCATTAGGACAAATACCTAACGCATGCGCGGCTTAAAGTCTAGATGAAGGTTGATAGGTGCAGCAAGCCACCATGGCACATGTATACCTGTGTAACAAACCTGCACGTGTATCACAGAACTTAAAGTAAAACAAAACAAAATCCCTGGACTCAGCCAGACTTGGGAGGACAGCACAACCTGCCTGCAGATAGGAGCTACCTACTCCTCTCTGCTGAGGGCTGGCTGCACGCTCGATGGGACGACCTGCCTGCGGATAGCTACCCACTCCGGGTTTCCTGAGAGCTGGACTGTTGTTCAGTAAGGCACTTCTTTGCCTTGCTCACTCTGGTTGTCTGCGTACCTCATTCTTCCTGGACAAGAATTTGGGACCTGCTGAATGAGCTGTAACACACACAGGGCGAACACGCCTTCCAGCTTGCCATGTTGCAAGCGATGAGAAGGAGAGAAGAGCTGCAGCCCTTCAGGGAGCCCAGACTTAAGGGCTCCCCAGCCAGGGCGGTGACACCGTCTTTGAAGGTCTGCGGTTCCCGCGGTCTCCAAGCTTCTGGGTGCCACCGCGTTCCCCAGAGCCCACAGTGGAAGCTGCTTGCGGTATGCCTGGTCCAGCCACAGCTTCGCACGGAGCTGGTGCCTGTGCTGGCGCCTGGAGCTGCCTGCCCTACTGCAGCAACTGGCTTGCCTGGCTGTGCGGTGTCCGAACCCTACACTTACTCACTCATGCACCCCTGCCACTCCACGCCCTTCGCAGGCCTGGGATCCAGGTTGATAGAAGGAGCGGAGCACAGCCTGAGAGGCCGAGTAGGCAGAACAAGACCAGCAGGTCAGAGCAAAACTTGGGCATGATATGTAAAGCAATTTTATACAACTGTATGTAAAAATTTGGAGGTAATATAATCTTTGTAGATAATAATAATCTTTGTAGAAAGATACAGAAAATGTAAACATAAATTTGCTTAGTTTAAACTTGTGAACAGGAAAAACAGAAAAGAGATATTTTTTCTACTAAATACGTTAGGTTCTACTTATTCAAAGAAAAGGTTCATCCTAATCACAATGTTGTCAATTACATGAAGAAAAGCATCTTACAAATATAAATAATGCTCATTTCAAAATATTATGCAATTTTATGAAATGTAAGTCCTGTCATTTGCACCTCTAATTCCAGGAGAATACAGGCAATACAGGGACATTGGTTAACATACATTCCTAATTTCTTCATTGTTTTTCAACTTCCGAGCCAGAGATATTCCTTAGAACTGAAACTTTCACAAGTATACATTTTTAAAATTATAAATTCAGATAAATGTTCTTTTCTTTGAAACAAAGAAAAGTTAAACAATTAACAAAAATCCTCTTGTTGTCGAACATTTATTTAGATTGAGCAAAAGATTTTCTAAGTAATGCTAACACTCATAATCATTTCTGACTCTCTTCAGAAGATTGTTGAAGGTTTATTAACTGCTTAAACTATTATTTATTTTTCTTTCTGTCCCAACTTTATCTTCATGTAGTCCAAACTACACAAAAGTTTAACTGCACGATTCACAATATAACTAAGTTTGTATTGTTAGCGCCTAGTAGTTTGTTTCTATGTGATTATCATACAAGCCCAAGGAAAGTGAAAGAATTAAATTATGAATATAGATGTGTAGGAAAAAAATTATGATGAGTTATGCATTGCACAGGCTTTGGAGTCAGAAATAACAGGTTCAGAGGCCAAGAGCCACCTTTACTAACAGTTTGGACTCTGATACTCTCCTTATTTTCTCTAAGCCTCAGTTCCTTTATATGAGAAATGGCGTAACTCAAACCTCAGGGTTGTAGTGAGGATTAAAAGACATAACATATGTAAATCACCCTGCAAAGTGTCTGGTTTATAGTAGGCATTCAAAATTTTTAGATCTCTTACTGTAGGATGAATTAAAATGTTTGGGGATTACATGCTGATATAACAAGGTCTCATTTTGGTTTTGAAAATCAATGGAGGCCCTGTGTGGTGGCTGACACCTGTAATCCCAGCAATTTGGGAAGCCGAGGCAGGCAGATTGCTTAAGCCCAGGAGTTGGAAACCAGTCTGGGCAACATAGTGAGACTCTGTCTCTAAAAAAATTTAAAAATTTAGCCTGGCGTCATGGCACAAACCTGTAGTTCCCACTACTTGAGAGGCTGAGGTGGGAGGATCATATGAGCCTGGGAAGTTGAGGCTGCAGTGAGCCATGACTGAGCCACTGCACTCCATCATGGGTGACACAGTGAGACCATGTCTCAAAAAAAAAAAAAAAAAAAAAAAAGGAAACTGATCATTTATGATTATGACTATCTGACAGGAAAACTAACCAACTGCATGAAGGTTGCCAGACAGCAATATCTACCCAACTCCCATTCCCCCATGTGCCCATGCATTTTGCTTTCACTCTTGTAGACAGATTAAATCTCAGAGTAATCATTTAAAGTCAAATCCTCCTCTTGAGCAGAAGATCACACACCTTCTTACCTACCCAGAAGTATCCCCAAGACTTCTTTCTACTTTCTTAGGCTGTGAATTTTTTCCTTATATGCTGGATCACTCCCATTGGCACACATCGGAAAACGTTAAAACATTGACACACCAACTTAAAACAAATTTTAAAAGCCTTCCCTTGACCATAGTGGTGTACCTAAGGTGAAGCTGTGAAAGTGGTCTGTTCAGAGCTCATACAGCACTAGGAGGTGATTGTGCATAGGCAATTTTTTAAAACACAATAAAAAGAAGTAAAACTCATTATTTATTGTAATTGTCATGTCCTGGTGATTGTAATCAAGGTCAGTGATAAAATGGTCTTCCCCAACAACAACAATAACAAACATTTTTGTGACATAAGTTTTAAACAATTGTTCTGGTTATTGTGGAATTTTAATACTATAATGTAAGATTGTATAATATAATATTTTATATATGTTATCTAATATTTATGCGTATGTGCGGTGGAAATGAACATATCTATAACTTTTCCTTAACAACATTGTATTTACATGGAAGTTAATTTCTAAAATTCTAGTTATACATTCTTTACCAGACATATGAGAAGTCAGGTACACACAAGGATTCTGAGGATTAATAAATAAAAGTTTGGCATTGTTTGAGCTTGCTTCAGGTGAAATTCTTTTTTCATACCCCAGCGCTCTGACATATCCCTGAGTTTAAGCAGGAGATTCAAAATGAACAATGAGAGGAAAGTGATTGCAAACATGAAAAACAGAACTTGAGTTACATTAATTCTGTCATTCTATGTTATGTACAAATCATTTCTAAGCCTTGCATAAGCCTTTCTTTATCTGCGTTTTTCTTTTTTCTTGAAAAATTCATTACAATGATTAAAGAGCATTAATTAATGATTTCTCCCAACCTTTTTGTACTGTCATGCTTACTTATTTATGTATTTAGTTATGGTGTTAGATACAAATTTTTCTTAGATAATTGTATTTTTTTTGGTAATTATTTGTTTCACTTCATTATTACTGAAAATAAATTCCTTTGTAGAAGAAGGGAGAGTGTTGACAAATAGTACCAGCTGAGTGTCAAATATTCTTCAGTACTCCACTGCTTGCTAACACATTTCATTCCAGTGGCAGCACCGTGTCTGTGTTCCTCACTGCTGTAAACCATTTACTTTCTCTTTCTTCTTTTCTTACACTGTATAAGTATTTAAAACTGTATATTTCCTCATATGCACTGGGTTAGCTGCATCTCATACATTTTGATAGGTTGTGTTCTCTCATTCAGTTTGAATATTTCCTAAATTATATTGTTATTCATCTTGGCCTGTGAATTATTTAATAGAGTGTTGTTAAGTTACTAAATATATTCAGCTTTTCTGATTATCTTACTGTCATTGATATGTTTCATAACAGCTTTAATGAGATACATTGACATACCATAAAGTTTACTCTTGTACACTGGAAGTGTAGAATTCAGTGTTGTTTTTGTTTGATTTTAGTATACTCAGAGCTGTATATCCATGAAAGCTATCAAAATCCTGCTGTGATCAAAAAGCATATTAAGTAAGATTTAAGTATTTTAAATAATATTTAGACATTTGTTATGCTCTGGCATAGGACTATGCTGAATATCTTATGTACATAAAGCAATGTGTATTCTGCAATTATTAACTGTCCTATACATTTAAATTAAAATATGGCATTTGATAGTGTGTTTATGTCTTTGATAGTGTGTTTAAAATTTGAAATTGTATACAGTTCTATCAAATGGTATTTCCTAGATTATCCTCCAGGGTTTTTATAGTTTTAGGTTTTATATTTAAGTCTTCAACTCATCTTGAGTTGATTTTATTATATGGTATAAGGGATCCAGTTTCAATATTCTGTACATGGCTAGTCAGTTATTCTAGCATCATTTATTGAATAGGAAGTCCCTTCTTGATTGCCTGTTTTTGTCAACTTTGGCAAAGATCAGATGATTGTAGATGTGTGCATTACTTCTTGGCTCTCAATTCTGTTCTATTGGTCTGTGTGTCTGTTTTTGTGCCAGCACAATGCTGTTTTGGTTATTGGAGCACTGTAGCATACTTTGAAGTCAGGTGACATAATGACTCCAGATTTGTTCCTTTTGCTAAGGATAGCTTTGGCTATTTGGGCTCTCTTTTGTTTCTATGTAAATTTTAAGATAGTTTTTTTTCCCCTTAATTCTGTGAAAAATGACAATGAGAGCTTGGTAGGAATAACATTGACTCTATAAATTGCTTTGGGCAGTATGGGCATTTTAATGATATTGACTCTTCCAATCCATGAGCATGGAATGTTTTTCCATTTATTTGTGTCATCTTTGATTTTCTTTCAACAGTGTTTTGTAGTTCTCCTTGTAGAGATCTTTCACATCCTTGGCTAGGTGCAGTCCTAGGTATTTCATTTTGCGTGTGTTTGGCTATTGTAAATGGGATTGTGTTTTGATTTGACTGTCAGCTAGAACTTTATTGGTTTATAGAAATGCTACTAATTTTGTATCTTGAAACTTTACTGAAGGCATTTATCAATTCCAGGAGCCATTTGGTGGAGTATTTAGGGTTTTCTAGGTGTAGAATAATATTGTTCATGAAGAGAGATTGTTTGACTTCTTCTTTTCCTATTTGGATGCCTTTTATTTATTTATTTATTTATTTATTTATTTATTTATTTGTTCATTTATTTTTTGCTGAGTGGTTGATCTGGCTAGGACTTCCAGTACTACAATGAATAGAAGTGGTGAGAGTGGGCATCCTTGTCTTGTTCCAGCCCTCAAGGGGAATGGTGCCAGCTTTTGCCCATTCAGCATGATGTTGGCTGTGAGTTTGCTATAGATAGCTCTTAGTATTTTGGGGTATGTTCCTTTGATGCCTAGTTTGTTGAGGATTTTAATTATGAAAGGATGTTGGATTTTGTCAGAAGCTTTTACTGCATCTATTAAGATAGTCCTATGGTTTTTGTTTTTAATTCTGTTTATGGGTTGAATCACATTTATTGATTTGTGTATGTTGAACTAGCCTTGCATCCCAGGAATAAAGCCTACTTGATTTTGGTGAATTAATTTAATTTATAAATAAATCCTTTACAATTAAGAATTAAGAAAAGAGGTTTAATTGATTCATGATTCCACAGGCTGTACAGGCTTCTGCTTCTGGTGAGGTCTTAGGAAACTTACAATCACGGGAGAAGGTGAAAAAGAATCAGGCACATCTCACATGGATAAAGCAAGAGGAAGAGAGTGAGAGGGGAGAGGTGCTACACACTTTTAAACAACCAGATCTTGCGATAACTCACTATCACAAGAACAGCACCAAGGGGAAATTGACTCCCATGTTTTAATCACTTCCTACCAGGTCCCACCTCCAACACTGGGGATTAAAATTTGACATGAGATTTGGGTGGGAACACAGATCCAACCCCTATTGCCTGATAAAATCTTAAAGACCATCATCATTTTAATGGTTAGGTACAGGAGAGTAAGCTTTAAAGGAAACAGAGTAAGTGTTGGAGAAAACAATTATGAAAAGGACATGTGGTGTTATGGAAGACAATGAAAGGAAATATCTAGAGAAGCAGTTGGTTTTGTATAAGAGGTTGAGTCAGACAAGGACTGAAAAATGATGCTTAGGTGTAGTGAATGAAGGTTGCAAGGAGTTATGGTAAAGGATCAATAGGAGAGGAACCATGCTGGTTGTGAATATTCAGCAATAGTTGAGAAAGAGACAGTGCTCATTGGCCACTAATTTAACAGTGAAAAAAGAAGTCCAGGAGAGCAGTGAAGGACAGGTAGCATTAAGATTAGCAACTCTAATGAAAATTAAGTATATTTTAAGTTAAAACAAAATAAAATAAAACAGTTGAGAAGACAGACTGTGTTTGGGAAGAGAGAGAGACAAGAATCAATTTATTATACTAGATTCCTAAGAAATTTCAAGGGTATAGAATTTAAATCTTATGTATCTGGATGAATGCCAGAATAAAATAAATTGAGAGTTTGTGAAAGCACATGAAGTATATTTGTTGGCCAAAAAATGCATCCCACAGACACCAAGTATGGGCGGATAACTGATTAAGCATCCAGTCATAGTATTATGAAATCCATCACCATGTTTTTGGCAAAGTCATGCTCCCCATGGGTTTGACCTGAGTCAGTCTCTCCAAAGACTGAGCATAGCAGGTCTGTCACCCCAAAGACAGAGCTGTTCCTGAGAGGCACAGTACTCCTCTGATGGCTGTTTTGGCTCAAGGATGCCCTACTGGCCTGACAGTCTAGCTTGCTTCCCAGTAACCTTCCCTCCTCTTCTTTGCTCGAGGTCTTCCAGAAATAAACTGCAATTTAATGATTCTCCTGGTCTTCCCAATACCTCCTCCATTTTCTCTCACCCAGATGTTTCCTCTAATAGAAGTCTTTCCTACTTAAGTCTGTTCTTGTCTCTCCTCACATTAAACAAAAAAAAATGGTACTAGGTGGGCTCCAAGAAATAGGCATCAGTAATACAGGGATTTGGCAAAGGCTCATGTTTTATACCAGGCTAAGAAGACATCATCTTCATTCGCAGGTAGGACAAATATCTACTGTCCCAGGAGGTACAACATGGTGGCCCAATTGCTTGGAACTTTAGTGATCGTGACTTGAGAAAATGTCCCAGGGACGGCTGGGTGTGGTGGCTCATGACTGTAATTCCAGCACATTGGGAGGTCAAGCCAGGAGGATCACATGAGGTCAGGAGTTTGAGACCAGCCTGACCAACATGGCAAAACCCCGTCGGTCTCTACTAAAAATACAAAAATTAGCTGGGAGTGGTGGCACTCACCTGTAATCCCAGATACTTGGGAGGCTGAAGGAGGAGAATTGCTTGAACCCTGGAGGCGGAGGACGCAATGAGCTGAGATTGTGCCACTGCACTCCAGCCTGGGCAACAGAGCGAGGCTCCATCTCAAAAAAAAAAAAAAAAAAAGAAAAAAAAAGAAAAAGAAAAAGAAGAAAAAAGAAAATGTCCCAGGGACATAGCTGTTGTAGCAGATGTGATGAAAAATATGGGGGGAAAAAAACCTCACAATACCTACAAAGACAGCTGGTTTCTGCTATGTTGTACTGATGTTCTGCAGAAGGATAAGAGACTAAAGACTGATAGCAGGCTATTAATGGCCAAGTGTGAGAACCAGTGGTAGCTGAAAAGCAGGCTCTTATCACTTGTAATGAAAGAGCAGACAGAGACAAGTAGCAGGCACTGACGTCCTAATAATACCACCTGAAGATTTTATATGCTCAGCCAAGACAGGTGTGTTAAGCAAAGATAAGGCCCTTGTAGGAAAAAAACTTAGGTTCCTGAAAACAGCAACATCTGAGTCAATATCATGGAAGATGTCTCTATAACACCCCTGTTATGAGTAGAATTATTTGCCGCTAAAATACATGTTCAAGCTCTAATCACGAGCACTGCAGAATATGACGTTATGTAGAAATAGGGTTACTTTCGATGTAATTAGTTAAAAGGAATCATACTGCAGTAGGATGGGCTCTTAAGCTAATATGCTTTGTGTTCTTAGAAGAAAATAGACATGGGCACACGAGGGGAGAGCGGTATATCATGATGAAGACAGACTGAAATGCAGCTACAAGTCAAGGAATACCAAAGCTTGCTGGCAACCCACCGGAAGCCAGGAAGAGGCTGGAAAGGATCATTTTCTACAGGCTTCAGGGTAAGCATGCCTCTGTTGGAAACTTCATTTAGGGCTTCTAGTCTCCAGAATTGTGAGACAATATATTCTTGTTGTTTCAAGCCACCCAGTTTGTGGTACTTTACTACAACAGCCCTAGGAAACTCATATATCTCTCTAAGCACTCTGTTTTAGATGTGGTCCATGGCTTCCTGATAAGAGCTAGTGATTTTGTATTAGAAGATGCTGCAGAAGATGATTGCCTACAAATCAGCAGATGCCTCCTCAAGAGCAACCTCTACTTCCTCATGGCTGCCATCCTTATATAAAGGGGCACATGTCAGCAAAAATTGGTTGCAGTCCAGCTGAGATTATTAATAGAGCAACAATATTATTTACCTAAGCAGTAGTAAGGACGAACTAGCACATACTAGTACGAGCAAGGTGGTACTCCTGGGATTAGATTTTAAGAGTGCTTGCTGAAAGTCTCAAAATGTAAGACTGAGTAAAGAGAAATATATTTACTTGGGGACATCTTCTTAGGACAAGATATTTAACACCCCAGCAAGGACCCTAGAGAATGGGGCAAATTCATTGTTGTGGTTGCTTTTCGGAGTCCAGAGGAAAACATGGCTTACTTGCAGCACATAGAAATGCCTGAGATGCCCTGGCAGATAATAGATAAAAGATTAGTAGGGTAAGGGAAGAGGGTACGCTGGTGTATTATGTAAGACCAGAAGACCCAGTAAAGGATCTTGTTTCAAAGAAAGGCACAGTAGACTCACCATTCACCAAACCCATCAGGAGCATGCTGGTGAGAGGGGCACCAACACCAAACAGAAGGTCATTACTGGCTGTCCTCTACAGGCTATGGATAATGAAGGAGAGACAGTCACATGCTTGGGCTTGTTAATATCCAATGAGATAAAGGGACCCTGAACTAACGGAGTTAGGGTCTATGGCTGTAATGACCAGCAGTGTCAACAAGACAGCCAAAGGGATATTAGACACAGGAGATTGTGTAAATGATTAAGGCATGGCGTCCCTAGGAGAAAAAGAGATGGACATACATTGAGAATTTTATTTAATGCCTATAATTTTTTTAAAGAAAAAGAATAGAGGAACTGGAGGCTGAGTACAGCCTCCTTTATACAAATGTTTTATCTATTGTTCAGTCTCCCAGCCTGAGTCAATATTCAAATTAAGAAACCATTGATTAAAGAATTGTCCAGGCTCATAGGTGCAAGGACCCTGAAACACTCTGGGTACTGTAACAATACCCCGCATTATCCTCAAAGGGGGCCATGGTTTTACTTACGTCACTGCACTGGGGAAAAGGAAATTAAGGAAATAACCAGATACCCTGAGGATTATTGTACACAAAGTCTGAATTGACATTGTTATTTGCAGACATCAAGCATCACTGCAGCCCCTCTGTTAAATTGAAAGTTTATCAAGGCTGGCTAATGAAAGGAATCCTGGTTAAACTCTGTCACACAGTTGGCTCCTGACTTCACAAACCCAGTTAATGGTAATTTTTCCAGTCACCAAAGGTATGATTGAATTGAAACACAGTCATTCTTTGATATCCCTGGGGGTTCGGTTCCAGGAGGCCCTATGGATAGCAAAATTCATGGATGTTCAAGTCCCTTGTATAAAATAGCTAAGTATTTGCATATAATCCATGTAAATCCTCCCATATATTTCGAATCATCTTTAGATGACTGATAAATAATACCTAATACAATGTAAAGGCTTTATAAATAGTTGTTACACTAACTGTTTTGAAAATAATGACAAGAAAAAATCTGTATATGTTCAATACAGATGATTTTTGTTAAATTATGTGTGTGTGTGTGTGTATATATATATATATATAAATATTCTTTTTTTTTTTTTTTTTTTTTTTTGAGATAGAGTCTCACTCTGTCACCCAGGCTGGAGTGCACTGGCGTGATCTTGGCTCACTGCAAGCTCCGCCTCCCAGGTTCACACCATTCTCCTGCCTCTACCTCTCAAGTAGCTGGGACTACAGGTGTGTGCCACCACGCCCAGCTAATGTTTTGTATTTTCAGTAGAGATGGGGTTTCACCATGTTAGCCAGGATGGTCTCCATCTCCTGACCTAGTGATCTGCCCACCTCAGCCTCCTAAAGTGCTGGGATTACAGGCGTGAGCCACCGCGCCTGGCCTAAAAATATTTTTGAACCATGTTTGGTTGAATCCAGGGGTATGGAATTCACAGATATTACAGGTCAACTGCACTAGGTAATTTTGAGTAATCCCTACAATTGTCTGTAGAATAAGAATATCATTGTGGGGAAGGTCAACTAGAAACTTCTGAAAATGGCCATCATTCCTTAAAGATAAATAAACAAATAATTAAAGTATATCCTAAGGGCATGTACACCACCATTAAAAACTAAAGAATGCAGGATTAGTGGTCTTTATCATATCTGCATTTATATTGCTCAATTTATTTATTCATTTATTTTTGAGACATGTCCTCCCTCTGTTGCCCAGTCTGGAGTGCAGGGTGCAGTCACTGCAGCCTTGGCCTGCCAGGCTCAAACGATCCTCTTACTTCCACCTCCAGAGTATCTGAGACTACAATCATGAACTAACACACACAGCTAATTTTTGCATTTTTAGCAGAGATGGGATTTCACCAAGTTTCCCAAGCTGGTCTTGAACTCCTGGGCTCAAGTGATTTGCCTGCCTCACCTCCCAAAGTGAAGGGATAACAGACCCAGACTGTTCTATTTAAATTTAAAAAATTGTATGAATCCTAAAGAATGAATGTAGGCCACCAGGGACTCATTCAACAATTAGCCTAATTTCAGCATGATGTAGTACTATTGTCAGAACAAATTAGTTAGTGTGTGGTCATTGATTTGGTAAATACATTCATTATTTACCATTTCAATTAGAAAAGAAACAGTTCACATTGACATAGATTGGACAATAATATTCATTCATATTTTTGCCTTAAGTCTATACTAATCTATCATGTCATGAAACAGTCCCACAAGATCTGGACAAACTGAACATTCCATAGAATATTACAATGACCTATTACCTCAGTGGCATCATACAAATTAGATAGGAAAAGCAAGACATAGCTTTGGTAAAACACAGGTATGTGGTGTGGGAGATACATTGTACTCTAATGAAACCTTGCAGATTTAATCCCATCTTGGTCTCTGCTTCTTGGAAGACACAAACTAACACAATGTGAAAGTTACTGTAAAATTATAAGAGAATATTATCAAGAATACATTAAAATTTTCTTTTGGTCCGTGCTAAAATATGCTTTTCATGTTACACAGTAAGAAAAGGATATGAGAATCAAATTGGTTATCTATGTTATTGCTCATTCATCTTAACCACTTTACCTAATGTGACTGTAACTGACCACCTTCTAGGGAACTGTGACTTCACTCAATGGCCACACAAAATAATTTTGGTCTATGGCAAGCAGCCACAAAACTACATATGTATTTATTTATTTAGTGAAATAATTAAATTGAAAAGTTATCTTATACGTGAGATCGAAAAGTATGGGCAAGGTAGAGAGAATTATTCAATATTTCTTTACAATTCTATGGAAGATCACTTTGTTCTGTTTTTAGCTGAGCAGAGTGTTTCAAGCTTCACAAAGAAAGAGAACAGCTTATCTTGCTAGGCCATCACTGAGAATTATGTTTGTCAGTGATGTGAGTGAACAAGTATGAATCTTCTGAAATTGTTTTACAACTTCTGCATACAGAAAATATCTCCCAGGAGTACACTGATGATAAACTATACACTTAAGCTCTTTCAGCTCTAGAAGAGTTCATTTATTCTTAGGTTTGTTAATTGATGCATTTTTGCAAGAGTGTCAGGCTGTCCCAACTACTAAAAAAAAAAAAAAAAAAAAAAAAAAAAAAACTCTTACTCATAAGAGTCTTAAGAATGAGCTCAATATCTTTTCCACAAGATGACTATTTTATTCTTATCCATATTTATTATCTGGTCCTTGTACATTTTGTCACTCTAAAACCTTTTGCTAGCATGATCTCATTTATCATTTATTGCCTCTCTTATCTTTTTAGCTACTGGCAGGACACTCACTGAATTGTGTACCTTTTCAAAGTAACACATGTTCCATGAGGCAAAGTGCCAAATATCACTCCACAGGTTACCATCTCTTGCTCAAAATATTGATATCCTTCTCTGAGCTTGATCCAAGAGTTCCATGATATTGGTGGCTGTCTACTGATCTCGCCAGCCAGAGGGAGGCCCCTGAGGTTTCCAGCCATGACTAACTGTCACGGCTTTAAAAATTGGCACAGGCTCTGTCAGGAAAGAGAGATTAAAGTGTGACCTTGCTGTTTTATACTTCCCTGCTATTACCATCACCATTTATTAAAAGTGCTTTTCCTTTGGAGGTGAATACTGCTGTTTATTCTGTAACATTACCAGTGTGTTCCTTAGAAATCTTGTGGTGTGGAAAACTGCACGCAAAATGATATGATTTGTAGGAAAAATATGACTTGACGATACCTATGCAACTTTGTAACCAGAAGACTAGTAGCAACTTTTAAAAAACTGAGACAGTACCACAGTTAGAAATACATATTAAAAATACGTATTAAATTACCTATGATCTTCCCTTTAAAGCATCAACCTTTAAATGATAGTTTTACGGAAGGTATAGAAAAAGAGGATTATAGTCACTGAATTAGGTAAAAAGGAATAAAATGTACAAATACAGTGGAGAATCCCTGATAAGTACTTCTAGGATAGATTATGTAGCAAAGGAAGATTGCCAGATAAATGGCATCTTATGTATCAGAGATTCTTGTATTATTTGTGGCACTAAACAGTGGTAGATTGCTATGGATTCAGCTGTCTCTCAGTAGGGCAAAATATGAATGTGTTAGGGAAAATCGTAAAAGAACCAACGCACTTCATTCCTTAATTGTTGAAATTGTGATTCCTCTGATGAACCAGAGAATGGTAAGTGGCCCTACCTTCCTATGCCTGTCTCCATGAAGAGCTGTGTTTTTCAGGAGGTACCATTATTGGAGGTAAGCAGACCATTACTGGAGATATGTGCCAATATCAATTCTCAAAAAGAAAATAGGAGACAAATTTATAAAAATGGAATGTTTATTTTTCTTTTCCTAATATGTATTCATTTATTTAAGTTCCATTTTTATATTACTTCACATTCAGCTCATTAATGGTCTAGTACATTGTATTTTTTATTTAAAGACGGCTGAATATGAGACATTTCTAAATTTTAGCCAAAGTCCAAATGGCTGGAATTATTAACAATGGTTTTACAACTAAATTAAATATGTATAAATTTCAGAATTATGGATAATGTCATTGTTAATGTTTTCCTTCCTCTTTTTGAAATATTTACAAAGCTCTCTTACAATGGAAAAAAGTTGGGAAGGTCAGATTTCAATAACAGATAATCCCAATTAAGAGACTTTTGTGAGGCAGCAATGGTGTATTGTGGCGATTATATTTTATTTTAAAAGTCACAACTACTCTATTCAGTATTTACTATTAGCTACATTTTACAAATGAGAAAATTGAGGAAAACAAATACTATGTAAAACTCCTGTGTTACAGCTGGTCTAGTAAGCTGTGATTGGAATGCAAGCAGTTTTATCCACATAGTATGCCTTGAGGCAATATAACATATTAAAACATGGAACTAATTACTGATTCTGAGTGTACATAAAATACAGAAATACAGGAATAAGCCAATGGGCTGAAAGAGGTCCAAAGGGAGATGCTTTGGTCCAAAGAGGTCCAAAGGGAAGATGACTACAGAAGTGCTCCAGAGGAAGTAGAAGGCAGGGTGCACTCAGAAAAGAATAAATTTAGGGAAAGAAAAGAAGAGTATTGACAACACAAAGGAAAGGAAATATTTTCTCTCTCCTGTGACACAATCAGCAAGAAATTTGGCACCATATGACCCTGAGATACAGAATTAGCCTGATTCATTTACAGTCAGTATGTCTGGGACATGCATAGACTGAAATCTGAGATCACTGATATATTTAACAATTCCAACAATCATATCAGAAGAACTATAGCTTGCCCATAAATTCAAGAAATTTTAACTGGAAATGAATTGCATATTGGACTATCACTAGTTATAGATTACACATAATCTGGAAAAAATTGTTATGGATGTAGAAACTATGGTGCCTGAAACAGGCTCATCAGATACATGTGTCAATTACTAAACGAATGCTGTTTTATATTATTTAAGATATTATTTTATCTGATATGTCTCAAATTTCAAATACTCCCAGAAGTATTTAAAAAGGAAAATATTTCAGTTACTTAGATAACTTAATACAAAGATGATTTTTCTAACTATTATACTTCACATGAGTAGTCAATATTTGCATCTTCTCTAGATCAAAAATTAGCTCAATCTCACTAAAAAAAATTCTAGATGGCAAGACATTAAGATAAACTATAAGAGACATGATGTGATATTTGCATTTTTCACATAAAGAATTTCTTAGAATATACATACCACTTGTTATAAGTGTTATAATTTAATAACTTTCATTTTTATAAAAAATTAACTTGTTTTTCAATTTATTGATTTTAAAATGGAACCCAATTTCAGAAATATTAAAAGAAAAAGTAAGTTTTTAAAAGAGGAAATATATTAATTGAAAAACTGTTATTATTGCAATCAACTCCAGTTCAGTAATCTTATTAAAATAAAAATTTATATAAACCATCACATTATATATTTCAAAATATATAAATATGAAACAAAGCAACACAAATATTTGCAATGTTTTTTTCTATAAATTAGTAGATTAAAATGCTGTAAATCATTGAGGACATATAATTTTCAAATTATTTGTTCTGGTTATAAAGTTGATATATATAATTTTATAAAATTTGGAAAATAAAGACAAAATATGAAGTCCTAAACAAAATTTAACCATCATCATATCACTGAAAATTAGGTGGTCTTCCCATCACTCCTTTTTCCATGTCCATTAATGTTTTTGCACATTATATACAATTTAATAATATTAATGAATGCAATATCGTATCTTAGTTTAACTTTTTAATTATCCAAATAAAATAGTTTTGTATAAAAAAAGAAAATATATAAAGCTACAAATAATTATAAAACTAAAATTAATCAGTATATATTTAAATCGCCATTAATTCCATCTTTAAGGGTTGACATTTTGTTGAGCGATCTTCTAAATACATATTGTAACAGAGATGATGATGATAGATAGATAGATAGATAGATAGATAGATAGATAGATAGATAGATAAATGGATGGCACATTTGCATTTTTCTATTGTCTGTCAGCCTCACATTCTCCCTTCTCCTGTATCTTCTGTATTAGAGGAAGCTGGAAGCCTTAAAATTGCATTTTTCAGATTCCCTTGCCATATGAATTCTAGTTAGTATTGGCCAATAAAAACTTTGGCAATAGATAAGACAACAGAGAAAAGTCATTCTGCTTATTGCTCTAATAGTGATGGTGGCAGTAGCAGACCAATGACTTGGACGTGACATTGGTGGTGGCAGCAGCAGAAACCAATGACTGAAAGTGATGGAGACCAGTGACTGAAAATAACTCCAGCACAGCTGGTTTTCCCAGTAAAAATAGATTAGGTAGAATTTGGGAGAGGAAGTGTGGAAAAAATATTGGGAGCAGCTGTCAGGTTTAATACTTTCGGCATGAATTCTACTTTGTCTGATATCAGAATCACAGGGGTACTTTCCTTTTTTTTTTTTTTTTTTTAGACAGAGCCTTGCTCTGTCTCCCAGGCTGGAGTGCAATGGCGCGATGTTGGCTTACTGCAACCTCTGCCTCCTGGGTTCAAGCTATTCTCTTGCCTCAGCCTCCTAAGTAGCTGGGACTACAGGTGCCCGCCACCACGCCTGGCTAATTTCTGTATTTTCATTGGAGACGGGGTTTCACTATATTGACCAGACTGCTCTGGAATTCCTGACCTTGAGTGATCCACCCACCTTGTGCCTCCCAAAGTGCTGGGATTGCACGCGTGAGCCACCGCGTCCAGCCAGCTACTTTCTTATTATTTTGATTCGTCTAGTTTAAAAAAAAAAAAAAGGTCTCTTAAAAAATGTTTGATCTATGTTACTTTGTTTTTACTTATTCCTTTGTTTATTTTGCTAGTGTACAATATATAGCTTGCTCTGACTTTTGAAATCAGCATCATGTTTTCTTTTTAATAGGTAAGTCATGTTGACTTCATTCACTGATAAAACTGATGTATATAGACTTAACTTTGTCAAAATTTTTGTTATAATTTTTATGTATATTATTTTATATTTGTTGAGTTTGTTTAGTTCCCTTGGCTTAAAAAAATTGCTTCGGTATTTAGAAAAGTTGTATTTTTTGCTCCTATATTTAGCTTTGTGCCATCGTCCCTTTTTATCCACCTTTTCAATGCCTTTATAACCTGCTTTTTTAAATAACTGGTTTGACAGGGCTTTTTTGTTTGTTTTGTTTTTTGTTTTTGTTTTGTTTTGTTTTTGAGACAGAGTCTTGCTTTGTCGCCCAGGCTGGAGTGCAAGGCGCAATCCTGGCTCACTGCAACCTCCCAGGTTCAAGCAAATCTCCCTCCTCAGTCTCTGAGTAGCTGGGATTACAGGCACCCACCATCATGCCCAGCTAATTTTTATATTTTTGGTTGAGACAGGGTTTCACCATGTTGGCCAGGCTGATCTCGAACTTCTGACCTCAGGTGATCTGCTCCCCTTGGCCTCCCAAAGTCCTGGGTTTACAGGCGTGAGCCACGGCGCCCGGCCTGCTGGACAGTTTTTATACAAATCCTTTAATACCCACCTGTTGCTTTATCAATGGATTAATTCTTCTGTCCTCCTTCCTCCCTACATTCTTATTTCATTTCTTAAATTTAGGCTATATCTCTTTGTCTCATTTTTAGTTATTTAAAAAATAAACATAATATTCATCTTTATTGCTTTTTAAATTCATATAGTATTAAGGAACTTTGAAAACATAAGAATTTTTCAGTGGCATAATTTTTTGCCACTTCACTCCTCATCAATGTGCTATACCAATTTATTGTTATTATTTTATTTTCAATGGAAAATTGTATTTTTAAATAAAAATAATAAAGAGTTGTTTTTACACTTACCCAGATATTTATCCTCTTCAATTGTCTTCATTACTTTCCACACTGTGGGGCGTCTTTTTCAGTTACAAAAGATCAGGTATTTTTTGTGTTAATGAGGATCTCTCTTTATTTTCCTATCTCACCTCCAGCTTTCTCCCAACAGGAATTCTGCCATGCTTCCCAGACACCAGTCTTTCTTTTTTATTTATTTATTAATTATTATTTTTTTTTTACTTTTTTATTTTTTTAATTTGTATTATTATACTTTAAGTTCTAGGGTACATGTGCATAACGTGCAGGTTTGTTACATATGTATACTTGTGCCATGTTGGTGTGCTGCACCCATCAACTCGTCAGCACCCATCAACTCGTCATTTACATCAGGTATAACTCCCAATGCAATCCCTCCCCCATCCCCCCTCCCCATGATAGGCCCCGCAGACACCAGTCTTTCTAAGGCAGCGGCAGTGCATTCATAGAAGGTCTAGAGAGCCAAGGAGAGTTTTTTTTTTTTTTTTCCAGATCCCTGCTTCTAGTTTGCACTTGGTGAAGGATGGGCATATCCTGTGAAAAATTCCGAAGTTCTGCTCCTCAGTCTTTAACTCAAATATGGTGGCAAATATACAGGATCTTGCTAGTAAATATGCTTAGAAACAAACCAGAAGAACTGCTAGAAAGGAGGCTACTTGTATTTCAACTGGCAAATTAAGTAATCTGTCTTGCTAAGGTGAAAAAAAAAGGTTGACGCAAAGCTTAAAATAATACATTCTTGATTCAAGCTCAGGTTCTTTAGAGAGCAGTACTTAATTCAGAGTAGGGCCAGACAAATGCATTTTCAGGAAAAGATGCAAAAGTGATGTATAAAGCCTTATGGATGGTGTGGTTACTCTGATTTATAAGAATTTGTTGGCTAATATTGGGGTTCAGTGAACAAAAGAAGAAACATTTTCTGAACTATAGTATCAATTTGGAGACTAGTAATTATATCTTCTTAGTATGAAATGATTGATTGATTCATTCATTTTTTTATTTGTAACAAGCCATTTCTTTAATATAGTGGTTCTCAAAGTGCAATCCCCATACCCTGAGCATAAGTATCACCTGGAAATGCAAACTTTCGTGCCTCTTCTCAATGTATTGAATCAGCAACTCTAGAAGACGAAGCTTAGGAATTTGTGTGCGAAAATGCCCTCCAGGTGGTTCTGATGAACAATTAAATATTAAGACCATTGAGCTAGTACAGTTTTATAATTTTTAAATATTTAATATCTAATGACATTGAAAGTATAATGCAGAAAATGAATCACTGAAGTGTTTGGAGTTTAACTACAAGCCTTTAGGTACATAGGAAGTGCTGTTCTCCAATATTTTACCATGAATCCCTAGGAGATTAAATAAACATTTCTATTGAATTCACATATTTCTATTTGTCACGTAAAACTGATCCATGATAATGTTTAAGTTTGAGGACAAGTTCTTTCTTTTCTTGAAAGTCCCAGAATGGAATTATGTAATTTTTCAAAGACCAATGACAATATAACAATGAATTTAAAACTTTAAGTGATAGTTTATATAAAGACATGTTTATTTCATGAATTGGAAGACTACAACTTAAAAAGATTACACACACATACACACACATATTCATTAGATTTTGTTTCTTGATGTCTAGTACTTTCATCTTATATAATAAATAATTTTGGTTTTTTGTTATTTATGGATGATTTTGTGATTTGACAAAAATTCTGAAAGTCAGTCTATTACTACTATTCCTAGCAGTCAATACATTGCAAAAGAATTGTTTTATAAATATTCAATGTTTACTCGATTTAAACAATTAATAGAAATAGCCTGAGACATGATGTTGAAAAGTAATTTTTCTGAACATATTTCTAAACTTATTTAAATATGATTATTAACTCATGCCAAAGAGAGAAATAGAGGAACAACCTTTGGTATATGATGTAAACTGAATAAAATTATAGTGGTAGAGATGAATAAATAGTTTCATGAGGAGATTTTGCATTTGGAATTGCTTTGTTAGAAATTTCAGCATATTGCAGAAACATTAAAAGATCATCAGCTACAGAAAAGTTTGCTTAGTGCAAAATGAGATTTGGAAATAGGTCTTAAAACACACATCAAAATCTCATTCTTCTCCACCCAAGTTCTAATTTACTGCTCAGTTTAAAACAGTATTTTTCTGTCCCATCTCAGTTCATTTGCCATCCTGCTTATTTCAGGTCTCCTCTACTACCACCCCATATTAGTCCACTCTCGCATTCCTATAAAGAAACACCTGAAACTGGGTAATTTATAAAGAAAAGAGGTTTAATTAACTCATGGTTTCTCAGGCTATATAGAAAGCGTGGTTGGGGAGGGTGCAGGAAACTTTCAATCATGGTAGAAGGGGAAGCAAGCATGTCCTACATAGCCGGAGCAGGCAGAAGACAGAGAAACAGGAGGTACTATACCTTTTTCAATAACCAGATCTTCTGAGAACTCAGTAACTATTATGAGAACAGTAAGGTTGAAATCTGCCCCCATGATCCAATCACGTTCCACCAGGCCCCTTCTCCAACGCTGGGGATTACAATTCAACATGAGATTTGGCAGGGACATATATTCAAACAATATCACATCCTCATCCAAGCTGATGTCATTGCTCACCAGAATGACTGTAGAAGTCTCCTTAATGATCCTCTGTGCTCCAGTATCCTTTCTCCACTCAAATCTACTACTCCGCTTCAACCCTACTGGCGTTCTTGCTGTTCTGGGACACATCAGACATGCTCCTGCCTGACTGCATTTCTGTTTTCTGTTTCCTTTGCTTGGAATGCTTTTCTTTCAGATATTTGCTTGCTTGTCTCACATTTTCTTTTATTTTAATGAAATAGTAGTTTCTCAAAAAAAGCCATCTTTGGCCACTATTCAAATTTAAAAGGCCTTTTAAAAATTTCCCCTTCTAACTTGTTATGTATTAACTTATCACTGTCTTACTCTAGATTTAATTTATTATTAATCTTCCTTGGTCTCCACACACCCTACATTCCCTACATTTACCTGAACGTTAGCGTCAGGGTGGGATGGGGGATGTATTTCTTCTGTTCTATGCTGTATCAATGGTACCAAGAAAATGATGTAGCTTAGTGAATACACTAAAATAAATGTCTACGGAATAAGTGAATGAAAATAGAAATAATAGTGATGTAAAACTAGAGACAGAGTATCAATATAAGCTTATAGAATGAAAAACTTAAAGGGAAACAGTGTATGAAATAATCCACTACCTAATATTAAAAAAAAAAATTTCAAAAAAATCAGTGAGAAGAATACACTTATTGGTTGGAAAGGACTGGTGAGATTCCAATTTTTGCTAAACAATAAGAAGTCATTGTTTGACAAAGCAAATAAAACCTCACTTTTCTTTTTAGGTGTACTTGTTTTCTAAGAGTGTTAAAGTAAATACAAAATAATCTTTTTAATCCTGATATGGTCACCCAAAAGAAAAATGAAATTTGAAATAGAGGATTTTTGAATTATATTCTTCATTGATTTTGGAAAATCCTCAGCATCACAGAAGACTATAAAGCATTTGCAGAAAAAAAAAAAGTAAAGAATTCATAGGGACTTAAAAGTTAACAAAGCAGCCAACAATGTGAAACAGCAGCAGAGCATTTTGCATGCTGGTGAAAACTGAGCTCATTAGTAAAGTGACGGCTTAGAGCTGACTCTAGGGGAGGATACAGCTAGACTTCATACAGTCCTTCCTGCCGAGCTGATTGTGAAACAACCTTGGTCTCACTTTGTTAGAAGCTGCTCAGCATGCTTTCTGGCCTAAGATAAGATATGAGTCATTACAAAGGCCAGTGGAGAGGGACTAGCGTTTTGAAATAAACAGAATGAAAGGCCACCATAAAAGTTGGAATAGTATAAAATAAGATCCCAAATTTTTATGTGGATGCTTTGAGCATACATAGCATATGCTCAGCCATTGTTGAAACACACTAAAAGTCCCAATACATAATCCTATACATACAAAGGAAATATGTATCTATACATAATATAGATATATGAATATAATTATTGGATGTTGTTGATTCTGGAAGAAATTTTTTTTAAATAAATTATATTTGTATATTTTATGATTGGGGAAGGATGTAAAAGTCATCTGGTTTTAATTATCTTAGGTTAAGTAGAAGACTATATAGTCTCAAGTTTCAAAGACAATTTTTAATAATTAGAGTAAATAAAACAAAAATTATGACTTCAATTAATTATTGTTTTCCATGTTTATAGTCATAAGATAAAGTTGATCATAATAATAGCAATCACCGGTATATGCTAAAAATGAGTAGAAATTATTTATTACCTTTGAAAGTTCATTCTTTATGTAATTAGTTAATAGTTACAAACTTCCCAAGACTACCAACTCTCAGATTTCAGAAAAAATATTCTGTTGTAATTATATAATATTTATGGACTAATAATATTATATTTTAAAACTTGAAAGTCTGTCAGACAGTACACAAAAAAATATGACAGGAAGAGAGAGACAAGGAAAACAATGACCAGCCAGAATTCCAGTAGAGCATTGGTCCTGTTAGACACAGCGATTTGGAAACCTACAAGATGTTGAGCAAAGCAGCATCACTAAGAAAGTGTTGTGTGTGTGCAAATCATTTTCTAATCAACTTAATAACAGAGTTTAAAAGGAATAAGGTCAGCTTTACAACGTGATCCAAAGAAAAGAAGCAAACTTGACAGAAGCTTTGGCATTAACAAGAGCATGATGCTGAGATGGGACAACTGTATTCTAGAACCCTGTAGAATGAGGACCAGAGAAGGAATACAGGTGACTGTGTATATTAGGGCAGGAGATGGGGGTCAAGTCCTGAGCAGCAGGAGCAAGAGCTAAGCTGAGAAGTCTACCCAAGCAGAAAATAAGCAGATTGTCAGTGAGCAAGTCAGATAGCAGGAATTTGAAAGGCAAGGTTAGCTGGATCAGTATGTAACATAGTAGAATCCTCCTCCCCACACCTAGGTAGACTTACAATTCAGGCAGATAAGGAACACCTCTTCTGCAATTTCTGTTATTCTCCCCTTACCTTAGAAAACCTCCTCAGTGTTTTACATGTGGGGTACAGGGAATTAAATGCATTGGTTATAATGGAGTATTGCTTTTTGCTTGAACCACTTTTTCACGGTTAATTCACAGAGGAACAGTGCTGGGTACTAGTAACAGCTTAAGGCATATATTATATATATATATATACACACATACACACACACACACACACACACACACATATAAAAATTACATTCATAGCCCGTGAGGGCTGGTTCTCAGTCTGACCATTATTAGTTCCACCAGGAATCTTGATATTAAAATTTAGCACCTTCTCATTAAATTCTCCAAGAACATCAATTTTGTGACATAGCAGCTACCTTAGAGAATAGTTGTGAAACTCAGCCTGACCATGACAAATTGTGGAAGCAAGCACAAACAAATCAGATAAAGCTTGAAGAGCAGAAACATGAAGCATAGCTTTCATATTAAAACCCACTTACTTAAAAATGGCTGATCAACATATGCACATTCTTCCTTTGATTTATTAATTAATACAGTGTGGAGGCTAAATAGCATGCTCTCCCATTGGTTTCCAGTCAACAGGTGCCATAAGACTTTCTATCTTTTAAAACGACTTACCTGCACTTGATTGTTAATTTACAGGAAAAAAAAACATTTCTTACAAGTACAATTTCCGGTTTAGTCAAGATGTGAAACACCTTATTCCACGTGCTTTTTGAGATTGATCTGAATAAGAGCTTTTTAAAAATTTGAATTTTAAAAAATTTATTCAGAGAAATTACATGAAATATTAAAATATGATTAAATAAAACCAGGCATTGTGCATCACCTACTGTGAATAAAAATTATGAATATAACTTTTGCTCTATTCTCTATGAGTGTTTGTTAAAAGTTTAACATTTACCGGATCATAGGTGCAACACTGGTAAGTCCTTCATTAAGAAAGACAAAATAGTCACAGAAAAGGCTTTCCAGGAGCACAGGGTTTAGTTACAATTTAATGCTGTCAGTACATTCAGGGTTACATTTTTTTGTGTGTGCTATCAATAGTCTTGCTATTTAGCTACTACTATTTTAAATAGAAAATATATTCTTACAAAATGAACCCTTATTATTGTTTATTTATGTAAATAATCTAAAATTTCTGTATCTTTTTGAAATAAAACAATTATAAACATACTATATGTTTAGTTGCATTTTATAATTGTAGTAATGAAAACATGAAAATGGTTAGTCAAATTTTGGAGATGATTTTGGTTAGCATTCGCTTCAGTCTTTGGGGGCAAAAAAATCATAAATAGTCAAGAACATTGTCAATGTGTCACTGCCCAAAGCCCTCTGCCAGGGGTTTATATTCCTTGCATTTTATTGACAAATAAAAATCAAATTCAGACTCAGTAAAAAGAGAATTTAGTAAAAATTACTGGATTATTACACAAAAGGGGGCAAAGGAACTGTTGCAGTGGTTGGGGAGGAGGAATTATTGCCATAGGGAGAGCATGCTTTGACCATAAGCTCTGTACGCATCTCAAGGGTCATGCAAAAAAAAAAAAATAAAAAAATAAAAATGTTTCTTTCATAAGGAGGAGTAAACCAGGCTAGAAGGAGAGGGTTGTGGGCAAGTGAGATCATCTGAAGACTTGATCAGATAGTAGGTCAGAGACTGTTTTACCCTGAGGCCAGCCTATTGCTAAAGGGAGGTGGTTGGGGATAGACTGTTTAAGCAGAGATTGTATGCTCTTCATTCTATGAGTGGGTGAAAGTTCAGGGACATGGAAAAAGAAGAGAATTTTAACCAAAGTTTGGTTAGCAAGCATTTGTTCCAGTTGATCACTGAGATCAAGCAGTTCAGCTAATCATTAATGAGAAAAAAGAATGGAAATGTAGAAGGTCTCTGTCCTGGTCACGGATACACAAGAAGGGCATCCTTCTGTCTTACATAAGTCATGTGGCAAGAGTGATTCTTTTCAGTGAGATGTTTCCCAGAACACAAGAGGTTGGAGACATTTCCTAATAATCAATGTTTTCCAGGAGCACAGGGTTTAGCTAAAATTTAATGCTGTCAATACATTCAGGGTTACAATTTTTTTGTCTACTATCACTATTCTTGCTATCTAGCTGCTACTATTTTAAATAGAAAATGTATTCTTACAAAATGAACCCTTATTATTGTTTGTTTATGTAAATAACCTAAAATTTCTGTATCTTTTGAAAATAAAACAATTATAAACATACTATATATTTAGTTGCATTTTATAAAAGCCACATGAAAACAAATAATATTATTTAGTAAAGGATTTGTATATCTTCTAACCTGTCAATATGCTAAGGTAAAATATTTTATTTCCTGACATTTCTCAAACTTAGCATGCATGAAATGGAGAGGTAGCCATGATTTACTGCTCAATATTTACCCCATCTTTATCAGGAAATCTGGAAGAGATGCAATTTAAGGTGAATACATAAACTGGTCAGTTTCATTTTTTTTCCCAGGTGCAGCTTAATACCACTTCCTACGAAATATACAATTTGAGAGAGAATAATGAAAAAGCTACATTGCTAGATAAACTTACAGGAAACATTATTAAAACATAATTAAATGGCTTCTTTATGAGTAAAATAATTGACAGCTTCTTTCAAGTAGCAGCTTATAATTTAGAAATACTTGTAATTTATTCCTTGACACTTCTCCAGTTCACTGAGAAAGTTTCCCAGTGACCATGAATGTCTGTTGGCACATGTAACAAAACCAAGGGCTGGATTTGGAAAACCAGTTTGACTTTAGCAAAATGTTCCTGGGTAGCTTTCGCTCTCTTCTGGAAGAGTTCACTAACAGATGGCAACTTGTCATTGTTAATGGAGTGTTATCCTGAAAAACTTCAAGGATCCATGCAGAGTGTGACACTCTTCCCCTCCTCTTTTCAAGCCACCTCACAGAAATAGCCAATAATGACCTCTTTCTTTTCACAGATGATTCCACCTTATGTCGGCTGATTCATTCCAAGCCACATCGTGGCTGCTTTAATCCAAATATGACAAAAGACTTTTCGTTATTTGACAGCTAATCTATGTACTAAAGAGTGGAGGCATCCTGATGCAGTAGGAAGAGGATTGTGACCCAAAGGTAGGAGTCCTGAGATATAGACCTGGCTTTGTGAGTCCTTGGCCAGATAACTTCTCCATCGTGGGTTGCACTATTCTCATTGAAACATGAGCAGCTTGTCTTACACAAATAGGATTGTTTAAGGTGAATTTATGAGATTCTAAATTCCTTTTACATAAACAAAGAAACCATCAGATTGTTAGCTGTGTATGTGTAACCATTTTTATGTTCAATTTACTTTATTCTACTAAAATTATATTTTCATGGAAAAATTAGCAATCTGGTTTCTAAAGTAGATAATAGTCACAAAGCAACACGATTTTATCTTCCTGTATTTGCTTAGCAATACATGGATTTCAGAGCTCATTCACAGCATAATTTTTGTTTCTTTAAATCCATTAACAACTTAGCAGTTTAAAGATAACAATGGAAAATGGTAAAAATTTACCCAAGATCATACACAATGAGGAAATAAAGGCAGACTATAACTCAGATAATATGAATCCTGGCAAGCTTTGTTCACTTATTAAACCAGAATTATCTATTTTATTTTATTAATGATCGTTAGTATTTACATTCTACCTGACAGTTGCATGGTGTTTTATACTTTTAATTGTTTTACAGATAACATTTTACCTAAATCTAGACAATAGTATCCAGAAGAAAAAAAAGTTAAAACTGTGTCCAAGGTCCCAGAGTTAATGTGTGATAGATAAGGGAGGAAATCCGTGATGGGCAGGTAGAGGGAAGTGTCCTAATTCCCACCGCACAATATTCCAAATCCCACCCCAGTATTTAAATTTCTCTGGGAGAGGATTAGGTTCTGTTCCAAATGCCTATTGAGTAATTAGAAATACATTTTTTAATCCAACATTTTTGTACTTAAATTTGCACCGATGTTCTCTAACCAGCCGTTTTCCTTCCTTTCATCCTTTTTTCTTCCTTCTCTCCCTCCCTTCTTTACTCTTTCTTTTCTTCCTTCTATGCTTCTTTTCCTTCCTTGCTTTTTTTAGCATTGCTTTCTATTCCTCTTCCATCACTTTACCCATTATTTTCATACTGTTATTTCATGCAGATCCCATAGATAAAAATGTTGTCCCTTTATGAATGATTACTCAGGGACCTGAACAAATGAACATAGTATTCAACTTCCTTTGAAAAGAAATACTGGTACTTTTGCAGATTTTCCTTTTGTTGTGATTAGAAAAACATCAATAACATTTTCCTACAAATAGATGTTAGCAACAATACAAGAAAATTAGCATTCTTATTGCATAGAATTTGTTACTTCCTGTGAATGAATTGGAGAGTAGCTAATGCTGATGTAGTTTAAAATGAAAAGGAAATGTAAACAGAATTGAAGTTGATTCCTTGAAAGTATTTTTTTAAATAAAGAAATCCTTAAAGACAATGCTTTCAGTTTTAGACAAAACATGCTACTCAAATATGAGTAGTCATAATAAAAAGTCATAAGTATTTCAATTATATTTCCCATTTGCATCATACTTTATGGTTTCCAGTACAAGAGATGTGAATTGGAATTATGAGATCAGTTTTCCTCTAGTAGTGCAGGGAATGTATTTATGGACTCCAGAGTGATTCCATCTGTTCAAAGGAATCAAAATGTTCATGTATGCAAACTGTTTTAGACTAGCGATTTCAAAGAAATAAGTTTTTCTTATCTTCTACACTGTAGTTAACTTCATTTTACAGACTGATTGTATAATAATCCTTAACAAATCATAAAGTCATAGAATGATAAGATGAATAGACACCCTGAAAGCTCATTTTAACCATTGCAGTCAGGTAAACATCTATGATGTATCATTAAAGGAAGGATAAAGAAAACACGTGCACACACTCAATGATAAAGAAGCATCGTATGACAGTATACATTTCTTTTTATCCTGAGGTAGCACACAATAAAAATTAAATATAAAATTCCATGTATTTTTTTAAATTCATATAAAATTCATTAAAATTCATGACTTTTCAAAGAGGTCTCGAAGGTGTTACATTGTGTTAAGCATACTTCTGAAAAATGATTCTCATCCCTGACATTTTATAATATATTTTACCTATTTGAGTGAAAAGATATATTTTTTAAAGACTTACTGTGATGAGTTATTAAAGGGTGATCTTAGCATCCCAGAAAAAGAATTCTGCTTATGCAAAGCCCCAGTTACTGAGTGGTGTGTAATACAGTTAAATCTATTCTACTGCAGGGTTAGTGGCAGCCCTAATTATCAGGAGAGTAGCTGGTACGCCCTAGAATGGTGAATGCTGAAATCCTAGGGTACATCTATATCCAAGCCTTTGCCATATCACGTTTTATCATACCATAGCCATCATATCAGGGGAAGGCTAATACACCCCTACATTCTGTAGTTCAAAGTTCCCATAAGTCTAGGACTAGAACCCTTTCTTCTAAAATGTGGTATCTGGCAAATCTGGAGCAGGGAGGGATGTGTGTATGATTTTAATGTGTAGTGCCAATTTCTATGGTGTAAATATTTTCATCAAGGTTGATTTCCAGCTACCAACATGGAATTGCTGAACATAGACCTGAGAAGAGATAGTAGCACATAATTACATAGTATTTCTGCCATAGAGTACAAGAGACATAAATAACTTCAAGAACAAAGATATTAATAAAATGTAGTAGGATTGTTAAGAAGTAATGAATTTTGCATATTTGTTACATTTGCATTTAAAAAATGTATTAAAGTATGTATATCTTAAGTTTTAATAATGTTTGTGCTTAACCGCCAGTTAACAAGATTGAAAATTTATCAATCAAATCTAATCAACACACCACTCTATCTGGCCAAACTAGAACTTTGTGGGCTACCAAAGAATTCAGTCATCACCAGCGACCTGCACACCCACTCCGTTGTTTTTTCAGTGAGTTTTCTCCAGGAACTTTGCTGCTACTCTTTACCATGTGCAAGCTACTTGATTTTTGCTTTGTTTTTCACAAACAACTGTGAGATAATTCTTACTTTAAATATAATTTTATTTTGTTTTTAACTTTTTAATTTTTTAATTGACAAAATTTGTTTATATTTATCATGTATAATATGTTTTTTTAAATGTTTATACATACAAAAAGGTTAAATGGGTTTAATTAACATACAAATTACCTTGTGAGAGAAACCTTACAAGGAGTCTGTCATTTTCTCAATTTTCCTTATTACCCACAAATAAAAAATTTGTCTTGGACCAGCAGCATCAATTTATTAAAAACATAAAATCTCAAGCTCCACCCTAAAGCTACTGAATCAGCATCCACCCTTCATCAGGATCCTCACATGTTTTGATTGCAAATTAAAGCTTGAGAGTCATTAATCCATACAATCTCCATGAGGGCAGAGCCAGTTTAGATAATTGTTATATTTTCAGCATCTATCAGGGACTGGCACTGACAGGCACTCATAAGTATTTTTAAATGTTTATTTGTATTAAACCAAAATAGATTGTTTTCAAGTTTTCAGTCTATTTTCTTTATAAGCATTGTCATAGGTAGCTTGAAGATAGAATTCAGAAAAAGAAATGGAAAATCCCTAACATAAAAATAAGTAAATTTCAAACTTACCTGGGATGACTATTCAAGATTTACCAATTATATGATTTGGTATGTATTGGTATGTATTGGTAAAGATTTACCAAAATATTTATGAAAAATATTTTTCATAAAGTATTATTTTATTTGAATTTTATTTCTGACAGTATATTAATTTATTCTTGCTTAATTTTTGTGATATTACTTCATGTTCCCACAAAACATTTAAGCATAATTTTATTATATAATTAAAATGTTTTCAAAGTGTTAAAAAATAAATCACTTAAGAGTCCTTCTGAAAATGCAGATTTCTGGACCTTACTCTGTACATGCTTAATAAAAATCTAGAAATATGTATTTGAACACTCTTACCTTAATTAATTTCATTTTGAGTGTCAATAAACAAAATTTCAACAAATTTTTAAAGATCAAATTGCCTTTTATTAGCTGTTCATGAACCAGGCAGCATCCAGTCTACAAAACAGACAGATGCTCCATGAGTGTGGCTGAACAGTTGTTTTTAATTAAGGAAAATTGAACAGTAAGAAGGAAACAACATAGTGCAAAAAGAAGACTGGTTAACATAAGGTTACTTCCAGTTACTTTCCTTATACGGGTTAAAGCAGAGGGGACATCCTTATATCACTGACTTAGGTTGACTGGGCCCTTTTCATTGATTGCTATAAATTTCGTTTTTTTGTTTTGTTTTGTTTGTTTGTTTTGTTTTTTACTGGCTTGTTTGGGGATTAGGCAATCATTTCTTTCCAGATTTCTCAGAAGGTGAGATATTACAAGTAAACGGTGCAGGTTTCACTTTAGTGATGTGAACCGTTAGCAGGAGTGATTTCATTTTGGGTTAGTCAGTTGGGGCTTAGCGTGGGAATTCAGTACAAATCAATAGGCTTCCATGAATTTTATTTAGCGTGGGCAATTCCTACTGTTTGGAAATTAACTAATCTGATGTAAAAATATGACTTCTTAGCACACATTCTTATGATGAAATACACGTGCAATTCTTTTTTTTTCCTTTATCTAGGGGGCTAATAGCTGTAAACAACTTTAATAGATACACTTTAAAGCAATGATTATTTTCAGTGTTTTCATAGACTCTGAGACCATCTTATTTCTGTTGAAAGGGAAACCCAGGTGGTTTGGCATTTGCTTAGAATGACTGGGCTGCCCAGGCTTATAAGTGAGAGTGTTCAGAGGAGACTGGCATTTGAATCACGGCTGAATAGGGAAGACTGCCCCTCAGTGTGAGCGAGCACCATCCAATCATCCGGGGGCCCAAATGGGACAAAAAGGCGGAGGAAAATTCTTGCTCTATCTTCTAGGACTCAGACATCCTTCTTCTCCTGACCTGGAATGTCAGAACCTCAGGTTCTCTGGTCTTGGATTTAGGACTAGGCAGCTTCCCAGATTCTTGGGCCATTAGCCTTGATCTGAGAGGTACACCATTGACTTCCTTCGTTTTGAGGTGTTTGAACTTAGACCAAGTCATGCTACAGGCTTCCCTCGTTCTCTAGCTTGCAGACAGCCTTTTGTGGGACTCCCCAGTATTTATAATCACCTAAGTTAATCCTGTTAATAAATCCTTCCTCATCCCTCTCTATCCTACCAGTCCTGCCTCTCTGGAGAACTCTGACTAAAACATCTAGTTATTTGGTAATGATTTGAACTTATTAGTTAAAAATCACTTGGATTTCTTTTAATTTTATTATTTTGTTATATTTCCCTGCTGTACTGATTACATATTATACTATGTTCTATAACAACACTTTCAGAAAAAATCTTTTTCACTTGCCACTGTGTCAAAATAATATATGTATTTTAGACAACTACTTAGAAGGGTCAAAGACAAAAACATGATTTTTAGTATGTTAAACACCAATAGTACAATTGAAATTGCAAACTGAGTGTGCTTAAACTATGTTATTAGAGGCTACACTGAAAAATTTGAGATAGTAACATAAGACACAAGATACACATTTGCATATCTAAGTGAAACCTACTTACTATGTCTAAGATATAATGTACACAGCCCATTATTTTATTGTATGTTAAAGACTATAGTTCTATATTTGTACAGGCTTTGCTTATTAATAATTGTATAACATATAATAGTCTGTAAAACACTTTCCCTTAGATCATCTCCACACTGGAAACAACTGTGATACTATGATCCTTTTAGTAAGGAGTAAACTAATTCCTAAAAAGTTAAATGAATTAACTGCTCAAGATAATCCAGGTAATAACTAAAAAAAAAATTCATCTGAGATGAGATGTGGGCTCCCTAATATGAAGATTTGTATTATTGAATTGCAATACAATTTCACACATTCTATTAATCATATAGTGCAGGTACATTTTTGTCATCGACTTTCTACAAATGATAGCTATTTCTACTCGTGTTCTTCTTGGTTTCACTTCCTCTCAGGACACCAGAAAGAAAACTAAGACTATTGCTAGCAGAGTTGCAGCTGTCTTACAAAGCAAGTGGGGCAAAAGAAAGATTCGGAATAGAGCCTTTGAAAGCCTATTAGAATAGTCCTGCTGTAGAATAAGAGAGGAGTGGAGTGGAGAGCAGGGATTCTGGGTTTACATCCCTGCTCTTCACTTAAAAGCAGTTTAACTTTGGAGTGATCATTCCACCCATCTGTGTTGTTTCTCTCAGCTGTAAAGCATGACTGAGAATATTGGGATGATTTGATTTGCTGTTACTAATATTAAATGAGAAAAGTAATACTGAAATTATTATAAATCGTGAAATGCTATAACTTGTAGTAACCATGGAACCACAATATTTGCCAAGCCAATGCAATTCACGCTTCTCTTCTCCATGTTCATCCACTCCCAAAGCATTGTCTATACACTGATAATTTCCAACATCGTATTTCCAGTGCCATATCTCAGACAGAGAAAAATCCTAGGTTATCAGCGTGTTCCACCACACATTGACCTTTTCTTTCATTATTACCACCCCCCTTTCTCTCTGCACCCTTGCTTTTTGCAAAACCTAGGTACTCTTCTGTCTCAGGGTCTTTGCCCTCTGCTCTGCTTCAAATGCCCTCACTCAGTTATCAACATGGCTATTCTCTCACTTCCCTTGAATCCTCTCTCACATGTCATTATATCAGAGAAGCATGCTTGTAAAACCTCAATAAAATAGCATTCCCCTCCTTTTGCCCCTTTCTGTCCCTCTACCCTGCTTTATTTTCCTTCATAGCACAAATCTCCATCTCGCTGGAATATTACATAGTGATTCATTTTTGTGTTCATTGTTTATCTTCTTCCATTAAAGTACAAAGATAACAGGAGCAGAGCTTGGTGTCACTGCTCTATTTCCAGGAATTAATACTTAGAAGGTACTCAAGAATTATTCATTAAATGAAACATCGCACCAAAAAATATCATAAGCTGGCAATAGTAGATACTTAATTATTAAGAGTGGATTTATTTAATTTTATGGTAGTAACCATCTAGATATCTGTAAACTCTTTCTCTTGAATTCCAGTACTTACGGATCTGTCAGTTGTATCAAATGCTGGAAGAAGGTGAAATTGTTCACATGTATCTTTCTCAAATCTATTTACTCATATACTAAATATTGACTGACTGCTTATTGTGTACTAGATTCACAAAGAACTATGATAATAATATCATTGAAAATTATATTATCTTCTATTATATCCCCAAATAGTGTTTTATATGTATTCTGCCAAAATTCTGTGAGGTTCATATATTTTTCTCCATCTTACCGGTGAGAAAACTGAGTTTCAAAAATCTTAAGTAATTTGGCCAAGTTAACAAAGCTCTTAGTCACTGATATTTGAATCCAGGTTTGTCTTACTTCACATGCTATTATCCCCTGCCATATTGCTTATTAGTATATCTTTAAGCAGGAAATATTAAAAGAATAAAATGATATAGTTATGCTAGAATTTTTTCACTTAGAAAATCTATTTGATGAGATTGTATTGATTCATAGGCTCATTTCATTTTAGCAACTCTATGTTCTTGAACCTGTCTTTTAACTGAGAATCATAACAAGTTAGATTCAGAAAAAAAGCCTCAGTTGTTTAGTTCCATTTTCTCATTTTATTGATCTGGAAAATCTGGTTAAGGAATGTTGCTTCACTGAAAATCACATAGCTGACCTATTACTTAAACCCTTCTAACTCTTTGGTCAGTGTTGACTAGTTTGGGCTTTCCCCAATGCCAGTTTACCATACAGGATTCCAAAATAAGTAAATAAGTAAATAATCTGTTTTCAGCCACACTTATTATGGGTTATTTTTGGAAGAAATTTGAAAAAGACTTTCACTGGAGAATTGACTATGCAAAGTAGAAACTGTTTTTAGTCAATCAATAATACATTACCAGAAGAGAGAAAACTGGAGTGGGTGGAAAAGTCAGGTAAAAGAGCGAGGATTACACATGGGAAAATTGGAGAGCCATTGTATGGCTGAAGTGACATACAATAGTGTTTGAATAAAACTAAATGGTGTTTATGGCTAAGGTAGCTGATAGCTCAAAGTTGTAACAAATCATGATTGCCAATCTCTTGTATATTGTAGTTGTGTTGGCAAATATATTACTTAAACATGCCAAAAATATTTATGTAGCAGAGCAGTGAATGCCACAAGCTAGAAACATATATGCTGTATTAGAAACTTAAAAACACACACCACTTAATGTAGAATGTAACATTAAAAAACAAAATATGACATATAAACACTCCCTGTACTATTTTTTCCATTTAAATATAAAAAATCAGTTATCAGTATTATCTGGAAAAAAGCTTCAAATAACAATATAAATTCAGTATTCTTTTCCTATATAAACTTACCAGTTGATTGTAACCACTCTGTACTTGATCAGAGCCCAGAATTATGTCATACAAATAGTGTAGGCCTAGTTATTTTTCTATGTTCAATCAGTGTTTCAACAAGATATTCTATTGAAATAAGCCTTAAGTGACTGTGAAAATCTATATTATGATCAATTTGTGTGTTGGCTTTACACACTTGCATTCCCAAAGCAAATATTTAAGCAACTTTCCAAATATTTCCATGCTAAGATTTCTTATTCTAAATGTTTTTGAAAAATAAAGAGAAAGAGGAATAAAGGATTTTGCATTAGAAAGAGCCAGAAGAGTTATAAGCAAGTATCTTGGAAACAATTTTTCACCTTAGTTATTATAAAATTCAACTGTTGACTATTTTAAATTAAAGATTTATATTACCTATATAAATAAGTAAATGTTTTCATTGACTTATGTTTGTTTCATAGTACATAGGTGGAATACAAGATACCAAGCAGTAGAAAATAAGAAACTCAAAACTGTAAATGAATATTTTTCTTTCTATGTTAAAGGAAAACTGATAGAAAACCAATTTAGCTTTTAGAAAACAAACACAATTAGAGATTACATTGTCCTTAGAAAGTTTGTTCCACGTTATAAAACAAATTTTGTTCTTTTGTTGGCCTTATTTAGGATATATTTTGTTTTGAATCCCAGACAGTCAATCTCTATCCCACTGGGGACAAAATATAAAAATAAGATCAGTAAAGTAAATTATTTAATAGTAAGATTTAAGAAAAAAGTGTTTTGTAAACATTGTAATTGCTTCAAATGAAGTATTCTAAAAGCCAGTAGGCATACTTTCATTGTCTAGGCATATCGTTACATAAATAAGATTGTTTGTGGACTAATCAGGAAACCCAATGCTCTTTTCTAACATTGTTTCTGTGTGTGTGTGTGTGTGTGTGTGGGTGGGTGGGTGGGTGGGTGTGTGTTTGTGGGGGTAGGGAGGGGAGGGAATTATGAGTTCAAAAAAGTTTAAAAATTTAAATTTCTAGTATCTTTCTGCCTCAAATCCATTCCTAATAGAATAAATACACACTCTGCTTTTCTGCTTTAAGTCATGATAATATTCAAAAGACATTTTATATGACAAATTAAAAAATAAATAATGTTACCATAATGTTTGCAGAAAAAAATAAATAAAAACTAAAGTACATATTACCCATTAAATTCTGCCATCTATTTTTCCCAGATATGTCCTGTAAATTCTTTATTATCTCCTTTGTTTATCCGCATGAAATTTTAACTTCTCATTTTAACTTGAAATTCTACCACAATACCTGCACATTAAAATTTTTAGAAAGATTTTTGAAATGATCCTCTTCTTTTTTTTTTCTTGTTAATCACTCTAAAGGTTTAAGGTTATTAGATTTTTTCAATAAGCAATAAAATGAAATGCCTCGGGATTGAAAATGAATGTTTTACCTTGACAATCACTGGGGAAATGAACAAAATCTGGGGAAATTAAAGATTCATTCTAGAATTTGAATCAACAACTAAATTTTGAATAGATATGGAGCATTTTGAAGAAGAAGTCAATTCTTACTCTGTGATTTAAAGGCTGAGTGACTGAGAGAGTAGTAGTGACAGGACACATAATTGAAAAGGTTAGGGGATGTCATCTGTTTAGGATTGGGAAAATAATAAGGTTGGATTTTGACATGTTGAGTTTGTCTCATCAGCAAACCAATTGATAAATAGTTGGATGCAGCTTAAATCTCATGGGAGAGGTCAGATGTCAAGATACATGGATTGTATTTGATGTTAACAAATCTTTACTAATCATTCTCTCTAGAGAATTTTCTGAGAAATGATATCTAGTATCGAATAAAATGGTGGCTCTTCCTGGATTCCTCTGTCTTAAGAGGAAGAAATAGATATATACATAAGTACTTAAACAAAGTTACATGGAGGTATTCATAATATACTATGAATATCCATATGAAAAGCAATTCCGTTTGCCTTGATGGCTTGGATAAAGCCACGGAACTATGGGGTTTCAGCCAATTAAGTTGGAAACCAAGGTGCTTCATCACCCATTCCTGCCTTAGCTATTGCCTCTCCCTATGTTGTATCACTTTGTGAAAAGATATTTTGATGACAATAGCATCCTCTGTGTATACTATTCCCTATGACTCTATTTCTTCTGACCAATTCCTTTTATCCTTATAGATTTTGCTGCGTAAGTAGCTACTCCTTAAGTTGTTCCTTACTTTCTTGGCTTGAGTTATGTTTCTTCTTAAGAGTTCTTATGTAACTCAGTACTCACTGCTATTATACTATTATTAAGCAGTGTTACAATTATGTGTTTGGTAGATCTCTCATTAGGTTGTCAGCTACTGCTGATTTTATCTCTGAATCCCTAAAGTATGGTATAATACTTGACATCCATGAGAAGCTTGATAACTACTTGTGGGAAAAGAAAGGGGAAATGGAAAAAAAAAGAAGTAAAGGAGGAGCAATGAAAAAAGGCAGAAAGACACAGAGTA
The DNA here is from genome assembly GCF_003255815.1 of Theropithecus gelada. NCBI lineage: Eukaryota > Metazoa > Chordata > Mammalia > Primates > Cercopithecidae > Theropithecus > Theropithecus gelada. The sequence continues at coordinate 85,281,791 of NC_037685.1, read as the reverse complement.
AGAAATTCTCAAGGCAGAGCCTAGAATTATTAGGGTGATATAAACAGATGCTGTAGAGAAATAAATGATAATGATGTAATTGTCCAGGAAATGAGTATAAAATGAAATTAGAGAGTAATTTACAGTACATTGATTTGCAGTAATGGAAATGCCTTTATTTTAATTCATATATGCACATATTTCAATATCGTGGGAGCTAGGGGGCTGAAGGATAAATGTGGACAATAAATGAAATATTTTTCAGATTTCTGGTGTTATTAGAAGACTAGATTTGTTATTAAGAAGTCACCAATAAGATGACAGTGAAAATAGCAGAATAGGAAATTCTAAAGGCCTGAGCCTGCATAAAAACATCGAAAGGAAAAGTAAAAACGTTTAGAATTAGCTCTTTTAGAACTCTGGAAGACAGTTGAGATTTTACAGAAACCAAGCAAATGCTGGATCAAGAAAAAGGCAGCTTAAATCTGGAAAGAAAACTTTGTGACATTTTAACATAGGTTTTCTTCATTCATCTCCACCCTCATGATGACTGTGTTCTTGAAAATAGCAGCCTGTGTTCCCAAATGGATTACTGGATTCCACAGCGACCAGAACATACTGTGGTGAACTACGAGGGAACACAGTATGTTCTGGTCCCTCTAGAGCCCAGTTTGGACCGGTATGGGAAGTCCCTAAGGAACTAATACAATGCATTTGTCTTTAGTTCTAACTTGGAACTATTTTAGGGTGAAAAAGTAGCTAAGTGTAAGGCATTCCTCATAAACATTAAAAGCTAAATGAAGAAGCCACTGCCCAAAGAGGCAAAAGATTACAGATGGGGGCAAACAATGTATGTGCTGAAAGTCTATGGAAAAAAAAAAAAAACAACAAAAACTGAGGAGATAATTACTTTGGGGTAAAAGGGCTTTGAAAATGTTCTGCCTATGAAAGGGAATCTAGAAAGCAAGACACGACCAAGTAAGGAGTCATGCTCAAAAAAGACCGGAGAAGTCCTGAGGTATCAAGTCCAGCTGACTGTTAGGCTGAGCACAGATAAGAAGTGAATGCTAAGGCAGAGTTGTAAATGTGGTAACTAAGCATTGTAGTGTCCCAACAGAGCAATTTGCAAAAACCAGGAGAGTATTATTATTATTAATATTTGGCTATTGTTGTTGTTCCAGGAATTTAAGGACATCTCTGCCAAATGACTAGCTGATTGCAAGCTAAAAAGATTGAGACTTCAGAGATAACATAAAACAGACAATAAAGTCCCCAAAAAATAATTTAGAAAAGTTCTTAAACAAATGAGAAACCACAACTGACCGTAAGCCACAAAAATAAACCCTAAGGAGGAGAAATAATTTGATTTTCAGAGTTACAACAATGCAGTATTTAAAATGCCCAGCTTTCAACAAAAAATTGTAAAGATACAAAGAAAAGAATGTGGACCATTCTTCGGAAAAAAATAAATTAACAGAAACATTCCCTGGGGAAGAACATACATTAGGTTTACTATTAATTAGGTTCGTGCAAACATAATTGTGGTTTTTGCAATTACTTTTAATGGCAGAAACTGCAATTACTTTGCACCAACCAAATATTTAAGGATATTTAATCAACTGTCTTAAATACACTCAAAGAGCTAAAGAAAATCATTAATAAAGAACTAAAGGGAAGCAGGCAAATGATGTCTCAGCAAATAGAAGATATCAGTAAAGAGATAATAATTTTCAAAGAATTGAACAGAAATTCTGGGCTGAAAATTACAATAACTGAAACGAAAAAAAATTACAGGAATTTAGCAACAAGTTTAGGAAGAAGAGGAAAAAATCAGAAAAAATAAAAATCAACAGCAGAAGGAAAAGTGGAATATTTACAAATATATGCAAATTAACATAACATTTTAAAATAGTCATTGGGTCAAAAAATCATAAGAGAAATTAGAAATTACCTTGAGATGAAATAAATACCAAAGCACAACACACCAAAATTTATGAGATGCTATTAAAGCAGTGCTAAGATGAAAATTTACAGCATTAAAATCCTTATATTAAAATAGAAAAAAGATCACAAATCAGAAACCTAACTTTGTCTTCTAAGGAACTGGAAGAGAAAAGAGAAAACCAAATCCAAGGTGGCAGAAGAAAGGAGATTTTTTTTTAAAAAAGGGTTAGAACATAGATAAACAAAACATACAATAGAAAAATCATAGAGAAGGTACATAAAAATGACTTTGTTCTTCAAAAGACCAACAAAATTGACCAAACTTTAGCTAGATTAGTTAAGAAAAAAGAGAGCAGACTCAAATAACTAAAATCATAAATAACAGTGAGAGCACTAACATTGATTTCCCGAAAGAAAGATAATTTTATGATGTAAATATACACAATTATATGCCAACAAATGTGATAACCTAGCTAAAATGGACAGATTAGTGGGTACACACATACTACCAATAAAGAGTGAAAAAGAAACAGAAATCTGAATGTATGTTTAAGAAGTAAAGTGATTAAATCAGTAAACAAAAATCTCCCAACAAAGGAAAACACAAAGCTAGATAGTTTTATTACTAAATTTTACCTAAAATTTAAAGATAAATTAACGTAATTTCTCTTTAAACTCACATAAATACTAGAAGATGAGATAACACTTCCTAAATCATTCTGAGGTCTGACTTTATACCAAAGTCAGACAAAAACTTCACAAGAAAACTGGAGATCAGTATCAACGATTGATATACATGCCAAAATACTCAACATAGTACTCACAAACTGAATCTAGCAGCATATTAAAGAGATCATATACATGACCAAGCAGAATTGATCCTAGGAAACAAGGGTGGTTAAACATACAAAAATCAATAAATAAAATACACCACATTAATAGAATGGAAGAAAAACCTTATCGTCTCAATTGATGTACAATAGCTAACAAAATCTAACTTTGTATTCTGTTATCATAAAACATTCAACAAAAAGATAGAAGGGAACATCCTCAACCTGACCAAGAGCATTTATTGAAAACCCACAGCTAATATCATACCCAGTGATGAAAGGTTAAGAGTTTTTGTGCTTAGATCAGAAACAACACAAGGATGCACACTTTAACCACTTCTATTCAGCATTTTACTAGAAGTTCTAGCCAGAGCCATTCAGATAGAGAGAGTGTATACACCACCCAAATCATAAAAAAAATTATATTAATCTGCAGATAATATGATCTTTTATGTAGAAAATCCTAAAGAATTCATAAAATGCTATTAGTGCTAATAAACAAATTCAAACTTGCAGTATATAATATTAAGATACAAAAATCAGCTGCATTTCTATACACTAGCAATGAAAAATAGGAAAATAACATGAGCAAACAATTTCACTTATAATAGCATCAAAAAAAGTAGGAAGAAATTTAACCAAGGATTTGCAAGACTTCTAAACTAAAAATTATAAAACACAGCTGAAATAAATATATAAAATAAATGGAAAGACATTTCATGTTTATTAATTAGAAAAATTAATATTGCTAAGGTGGCATTACTTCCCACCTTAGCAATATTAATCCCACTAGAGATTGCAATGAAATCTCTAGTCTTTTTTGAAAAAACAGAAAAGTTAATCCTAAAATCATATGGAATTACAAGGGACTTTGAATAGCTAAAACAATCTTGAAAATAAAAAATAAGGTTGGAAGACTCACACTTCCCCATTTCAACATTTACTTCAAAGCTACAGTAATGAATGTTGTGTGGTACTGGTATAAAGACAGACATATAAAAAATGGAATGGGATGGAGAATCCAGAAATAAGCCTTACAATTATGTTCAAATGGTTTTTTACAAGAGTGCCAACACCATTCAACAAAGTAGAACTAGTGTCCTTAACAAATAGTGCTAGACCTAATGAATTTTCACATGCAAAAGAATAAAGTTATACCTTACCTCATACCATATAAAGAAAAATAACTCAAATGGATCAAGACCTCAATGTAGGAACCAAAACTAACAAATTCTCAGGAAAAAACAAATGGCAAACCTTCATCACCTTGCATATGTCATTTGCTGAGACTGGAAAACTGAAGAAGCAGCAAATTTGGAGCCAGAGTAGGGGGAAAGTTAGGAGTTAACTTTTAAACCTTAAGTTTGAGATGTCTTTTAAGTATGTAAGCAGAGATGTCAAGAAAAACATAGCTGAAGTTCAGTGTGAGTTCAGCTGCAGAAAAGATATTGAGAAGACATCATCTCCTATAATATTTTAATATTTAATTGAATGAAGGAAAAACAACTTTGATAGTTTTTAGGCTCTGTATTTTTAACAATGTCATCCTCCCTTTGTTTCAGCATCAAGTTGTTACTGCCACAGTATACTATTGTCTTTCCCAGTGCAAACAGAATGATGTAAATGATGCTAAATGTTACATAGGAATAGGTAAGATATAGAAGAATCCCTATGTTAAAATAAAAGAAAATCTCTACAAACATAATCAGGGTTATTGCCCAAGACAGTATATACATTATGGACATTTGACACAATTCAAATTCAGCAAAGGTGAAAAAAAAAAAAAGAGTTATGTCTCTTGGTGTAGGAAAAGTAAAAGAATATAGTGGATTCTATGTTTTAAAAAGTTGCGCAAAAGAACTCAGTCAGAAGGCGAAGAAAAAGCTAGCTTCTAACAATGAGTTGTGAAGATTCAAGCAAAATCACAATGATTTTATGCACATTGTCCTGCAATATTTACTAAAGGAGAATTGACCATTTCCTGTAACAGATTAAAAGATGCTTATAAATCCTAGCATTTTATTTTTTCAACATGTAAAAATAATACAAATGAAAATAATTTATGGTGAATAATATGATTTTTTTAAAGTTCACAGATAATCCTGTTGCATTTTTCACAGTTCTTTTGATTCTGTTGCCGTCTCCCTTTCTTGCAGCATTATTTATTCAATCTGTTTAGTTTGCTTTACAGGCTGTGGCAGCATCCACAGGGTGGACCTATTGAACCAAGCCGTAATAGATGTAATACATCAATACATTTGAGCTGAACAGCTTTAATTAGGCCTTCCCGGTCATTTCATCAATTCAGTTGAGTACCATTGGGATTTGGATAACACCAAGCCTCCTGTCGAGCATGAGAATTACAGCACTCCAGCCAGGCTCCACCAGTCACATTGCAAGGTTAGGCAATCAACGATAATTCACTCAGGGAAGTGCCCCGCGCCCAACCCATAAACTTACCCTTACAGTAATATCTTTGAAATCCTAAAACCTTTAAACTCAAGTGCCAATTTGGAATGAAAACTGCCTTAAAACCCCTCAAACAGATATATAAAGCTCTCTTCCTGCTCAATAGGAGAGCAGGAGTTTACTCTGTTGCTGCTGACATACATGTATAATCAAGCTACTGTTTCTACAGCAGTTAGGTCGATGGACATGATCTATGAAGATGCAAAAACTGTGCTAGGTGTAAAATTTTATGTACACCATTTCAAATTTCCATAACACAGTTGGTTTAGATCTTGTACTGTACTTGTCACATACAGCCCAGAACGCATATGCTTAAAGTAACCTGCTATAGAAAATCTATACAAATGAAGATTATAGCAGTACAAACCTACTTATATTTGGGAAAGGATAGACTATTTTACAGACAATTCTGGCATGCTGTGTGACTAATTTCCACATTCAAAATCACCAGTGGATAGTATGGTTGGCCCAAATCCAGATAACAAAGACTTTTATATTTATGTATAAAGGCATCCAAATAACAGTCTGATTTCCTTCTTATACAATATGAAGATACAAATTAGGAAAACACAACGATGGTAGAATGGGGAACGGCCAGAATATACATCAGGTTCAGCCAGCTCAGAAAAAGGACTTTCAGTGCCTGCCTGAGAACCCACATCAAGAAAGTGATTAGATTTTCAGAACAGAGCCAAAGGGCTTAGACTGAGATCTCCAATTCCTCAATGCCAAGAAACAAATCAACAGATTAACGGGGGATACCACATCCTAGGAAAGATCATAAGAGGTCTTTACCAGGTGGTCTAACAAGGCTCTCCTTATTCTTTTTTATCCATATGGAATCTTTCAGCAAGCATAAATATACTGGAAGCCTGACTATGCTGTAGCTACAGCTGCTAAAACTCAGAAGCAGAGACTGCTCATTTTCCAGGACAATGAGTCAAATGACAACCAGGCCAATTTATTCTGACTATGGAAGTTTTAAATTATCTATGTTTACTGAAAGGACAAAGGGAAGGTACTGATTCTTTAACAAATGTAATCTTGTCTAAACTGTTTTAGCATAAAAGGAAAAAATACATCATAAAATTAGAACACAGGCAAAAATATAAGTGTTTTTCTTACTTTAAAAAAATTAACCACATAGCCAGGAGCTAAAAAGAATATACCTTTTACATTGTAAAATAATATTAGATGACATATTTGAAACCTTTTTCCTCTCAGCTGCAGAGAAAAAATAAGTATTCTTAATTGTGTCACATTTAACTTGACCATTTAGAGATTCTTAGGTGTTCTAGATGTTTTTATAGTTATGTCTTTTTGAATGGAACTATTTTTCTTATTTGACGTCTTTAAGCCATAGAATGCTTTCAACTGGGCATTTTTACCTTTGGAAATACTCAGAGTGATGCAGTCATTACATTTATGGGATTCCGTGAATACATGAGTGTCGACAATATTCAACTCCACCATATTGACAATTTTTGTCCATGTACACTAGCAGCAAACATCGATAGCTCATTTGTTTTAATATAAGATAAAATGATAAGGTTTGGTTATAGAAAGGGAATATAAATCTAATAGATATGAATTGTCAAAATTATAGAAAATCTTGTTTTGGAGACCAATAAATAACTACAATAATGAATATATTTTATCATATTATAATAAGGACATGTTATAAATTTAGTAATGAGGCCGGGCGCGGTGGCTCACGCCTGTTATCCCAGCACTTCGAGAGGCCGAGGAAGGCAGATCACCTGAGTTCAGGAGTTCGAGAGCAGCCTGGCCAACATGGCGAAATCTTGTCTCTATTAAAAGTACAAAAATTAGCCAGGGGTGGTGGCAGACGCCTGTAATCCCAGCTACTTGGGAGGCTGAAGCAACAATTGATCGAACCCAGGAGGCGGAGGTTGCAGTGAGCCAAGATCTCCCCACTGCACCCCAGCCTGAGCGTCAAGAGTGAGACTCTGTCTCAAAAAAGAAAAAACTTTAGTAATGATATATATATTCTTTATTCTGTATTTGTATGGAGATTACATATAATATATAAATATATAATACATATTCTATGGCCTTTATAATTTATATAAATTCTTATACTCTATCAAAACAGTATGTAACTCATAGTGTATTAGAAAAAACACTGTAGTGATAGTCAAAAACTTAAGTAAGTTTTAATTATTTCTCAAACTTCAAGCACATGAATTAATGTAGAAAATTTTTCTTAAAATAATTAAAATAAAAGTTTACAATCTTAAATCCATGCCCACAGAGATAACCACTGCTAGCAGCTTAGTGTATATCCTTTTAGATATTTAAAATGCATAATGTAGGCTGGGTGCTGTGGCTCACGCCTGTAATCCCAGCACTTTGGGAGGTCGAGGTGGGTGGATCACCTGAGGTCAGGAGTTTGAGATCATCCTGACCAATGTAGCGAAACCTCGTCTCTACCAAAAATACAAAAATTAGCTGGGCGTGATGGCATGCACCTGTAGTCCCAGCTACTCAGGAGGTTGAGACAGGAGAATTGCTTGAATTTTATTTATATATATTTATATATTTTATTTTTATTTCTTTATATTTAATTTTCTATTACAAAGAGATAGAGTATGTATCTCTACTTTGAATACATAATTGTGCATTCACAAAAGTATCTGTATGTGTGAAATTCCTATATTCCTAGAGGTCTAGCTTTTATTTAATAGATTTTCTTTTATATATTAATAGCTTTCCTAATTGTTTCAAAAATCTTGCTAATTCACATTACTACAAAACTGCAGGGGAGTCTCATTTCTCCCAACTTTGTAAACATTATATATTAATAATGTATCTGTAAAATATATTGCAAATTTTTTCAGCATATACTACTCTGGTTCATTTATTGTCTTTTCTCATACCAATTAATTATTTTCTGCTCAACTAAGTGATAATTGTATGTATGTCTTTGGAGTTTTTTTGAAAGTCCTTTCATTCAACTATTATAAATTTGCTCTTTTAGTTCTGATCTAGAGGCAGAGTTTGAAAGAGAGTTTCTAGTCCAAGTGATTTATTAAGATCTCTCTGAAGGAAACTTCTAAGCAGATGATAGAAGCAGGGTAGGGACAGGGGAGAAGCTGAGCAAGAAGTGGCTTCAGATGATGCTTACTTGGTCCTGTATAGAGCTCTGAAATGTAAATTACACCAAAAATCTTTCCTGTTCTGGGATAGATGAGTAGAGCCTTTGCACTCCAACATCAGTGTTTGGTTTCTGGCCCCTGAGCGGGGGAAGGGGCATAAATCCAAGGAATTTTCTGGTCATCTGACACCATTCCACAGAGAAGGGTAATTCTTTAGAGAAGGCTGCAGGTGTGAGCCATTAGCAGCAGGCAGTACAAGAAGTCATCCCCCTCTGGGCAGGGCACCAGCATCTTTTGCCACAAGTTCACTCGCTCTTGCGTTTTCTTCAACTAGTTATACAGATTTTTGAAAGAGTAGTTATATTTTTTAAAAGAAGTTTTAAGAGCCATTTTAAGTTCCAGAAAAAAATGAGCAGAAAGTATAGAGTTCCCAGATACTTCTTTCCTCCACATTTGCATAGTGTCTCCCATTATCAACATCCCCCCAGCAGAATAGCTCATTTGTTATAATTATCGAAGCTACACTGACACATCATCATCACCCAAAGTTCATCATTTACATTAGACTTCACTCTTGGTATTGTACACTCTATGGGTACAGACAAATTTATAACAACAATTATCCACCATTATAGTATTACACATAGTATTGCCTTACAAGCCTTCTGTACTCCACCCACCTTCCTGCTCCTCCCCTTATCACACCTCCAATCTCTGGCAACCATTGATCTTTTTACAGTCTTCGCAGTTTTGCCCTTCCTACAATGTTATATAATTGAAATCAAACAGTATGTAGACTTTTTAGATTGGCTTCTCTCACTTAGTAATGTGCATTTAATGCTCCTTCTTGTCTTTTCATGGCTTACTAGCTCATTTCTTTTTATCACTGAATAATATTTCATTGTCCAGGTATACCAGAGAGCCGTAGATTTTTAAGAACGTTTTGCTGTTTGGAACACTTTAAGATGTAATGTGAGATATTGTGAGGTATAAACATTTCTTTCTTTACCCCCAGAGATAAGCAAGTGTATCAATAGCATTAATTAAATTACCCATACTTTCCCTCAAATTCAAAATGTGACACTCACCATATATTAAATTCTCATTATACACAATTAAGTTTCTAGATTCTACATATTGTAGGAGTTTACTTATCTGTGCATTACTGTGACCATCCCATATTGCCTCAATTATGTAGTTTTTAAACTTGTAGGAAAGGTGCCCCTTCATTGTTTTTTTAATCCATATCTGGATACTATATCTATTATATATGTATATGTATATGTATATATGTTTATATATGTGTATATACATAATATATATATATTCTCCTGGAATAATATATATACCTTGTAATTGAAATATTTATTTAGATTAAACTTGATTTATTGCTTACATTCAGATAAGAAAATAATCGTCTGAGGGAACAAGCAAGATTAAAAATTATATCTATATTTCTTAAAAATAAGGTCAGTTGTATGTGGTGCTAAGACTAAACATTTGATTTCAACCATGCTGAAAGCCCACATTTACATTAACATGCTGATTTCGAAGTCTGTAAGTCTTAGACTTCAAAACAGCACATTACACTATAGTATAAGTCCCAACTCAGGACAGAAGGACTAACTCGCAGGTAATTTGAACAATAACTGGGGAAAATTCCTGTGAAATAATGCCATGGGCAAGAATTATAAAATATATGAGGAAGACCAATGCCATGAGAGATACCCTACACAGAAAACAACGTACAGGATTCCCATCTTCAACAGGACCTGATGTGTTTAAATATTCCCAGAAAAAATGATAAAACAAATCTCATAAACAAGATTACTAACTTATGAACTGAAAAAGAGAGCTAAGAGAACAAGATAAAAATTAAAAAAAAAACACAAAGATTAAAATTTTAATCACTATGGAAAAATCCCCAAATGATTAGTTAAATATTTCACTAGGCACTATTACAGAGGGAACTGTAAACTAGAAGAGAAAAAAAAAAGGAGAAACACCAAAATACATCACAGTCAGATTTTTTTTTTAGAAAAGCATAATATGAAAGAACATTTAAGAGCTGTCCATTTAAGATGAAATATCAAGCTCCAATATTCTAGTAGCATGTGATCCACAAGAAGAGTAGAGAAAGATTGGATGAGAGACAATATTAAAATAATTAATGCTGATAAATTTCCAGAGATAAGGTATGAGCTAACAGATCAAATAGTTCCACCTTGTGCTAGTAATAATGATACATGTAAATTCATAACTGGCCAAATCACAATGAAAAAAAATACATAAAGGATAAGAGAAAAATCCTAAAAGTAATAGAGAAAAGCATGAATATCAACAAACAATGAATTACTAGGAGACATAGCCTTAGCCACTACAGTTAACAGAAGAAACTTGAAAAGTACCTTAAGCTTGCTGAAAAGGTCCTTAAAAAATCATATGTAACCAAATTATAAGGATGAAATAAAGACTATATTTAGAATAATAATAATGTACACATTTTACAGTTCCCAGAACCTCAGTGTCAAACATGCTATGTCCTTCAGCTGAATAGAAATAAAATAAAAAAGGAATAGGAAGTGGAAGGAAAAAAAAGAGAGTATGTATGTAAAACAGAAATCAGTAAAAGATGATGATAAATCACAATAAGTTTTATCATAAACAATTGATTCATATTAACAGTAATTATGGAGTGTGTTTAATAAAATTAATAATGGGAATGAGATTAACATTAATTTGGGGGTGCATTTAAAAGTTAAGATGAAAATAAACTAAGATAGTCACAAGGAATGTTAAGGGGCATCTAGTAAGATGCGTGATAAAGTCCTTACATAGTTTGAGAGGAGGCTACAGATAATCTTCAGATTAGGTAATGTTAGAAAACATAAATTTAAATATTAATAGGTGCCACTAAAATAATAAATATGAAGTTTAAAATTTCCATCCAAGAGAATAAGATAAGAGAAATGACAAAAATATACTTGACCGATGCAACTAAAAGATAATTGAAGAAGCCAAAGGAAGACATTGGAAATAAAAGCCACAATATATGATGACAAAAATATATTAAACAAATCAGAAGTCAAAATATTATAAAATAAAATGTCTAAAACTGCTTCTAGGGGAGTAGTAGGGTCACTTATTCCCCACTTTTGATGTTTCCTTCTATTTGAAGGGACATTCATTAATGTTACACTTCTGGACTCTCTCCATCCCTTTGTTCATTCTGTTTAGGGAGCTGTAGTCAGGTTCCTGGAGGTTTGCAACTCAGCCATGTCTTATTTTCTTTGATTTTGTAATCCAGCTTTCTCTAGGATTTATGTTTTCTGGTCTGTTGCTTCAGGGTGGAGTTATATAGTGGTGTGAACTAACACAGGAAAGCCTGTGGTTGCCTAGCACTACCTGTGATTGGGTAGATATGTTAGTTCAGCTCTGAGTTTCAGTATTATGATCTCATTGCCTGTGCACATCTGGGTCACATTGCCAACATCAGCTTTATAGCTAATAAGTATTTTAGTATATTTATTTGCAATTTGACATTTTTGTTTCCAAATTCCTTCATATTCTTTTTGTCTAAATTAATATTTTTAAATCCCATGCTATAAGAAAAATCAGAATTCAAATTATTAATGAGCTTAGATATTTTAATATTTAATAGCAAATTAGTATTACAGTATATACATATTTCTGTTAGAAAAATTCTCAAGTTTAACCAAACTTCCTTCACTTCACCTTTCCTTTAAATGTAACTCCCATGCTGAGTTTCTGTTTTTGGAATAGGAATATTAGGACAAGCTTTATATAAAGTGTTATGCAATTGAAAGCAGTCACATGATAGATATTTACGGGATAAGATGGGTATCCTGTTGTGCTTATAACTTTTTCAAAAGCTGTTTACTTTCTAATACACAAAGAAGCTATTTTGTTTTTTAAATATCACATTATCTTTTGAGAATGATGCATAGTTCATTCCAAAAAAAAGTCATCAACTTTAAAGAGTTGTAGTAGTTTACAAAAAAAAAAAGAAAAAAGAAAAGCAAAAGCAAATCCTCATAATTTAGCTTTTTTGCAAGTGGAACATATGGTCAAGTTTATTGGAAATTAAAAAGGAAACATCTGAATTTGGCCACATATTATGAGAAATTTTACATTATACTCACTGGTTGGCTGAATTCACTACTTGTCAACTCTAATTTATTCTAAAAAAGTCACCTTGCCAAATGCCTGGGTTTTAATTGTGCACACATTTAGTAATTGGATTCTAACAACAGGCATTGAAATTGTACCATCAAATATATATGTTGTTTATGACAGATGCATTTGTATATTCTTTCTTCTGTTTTGCTTGTACTATATTCTCTTTATCTGTTTTTGTATTAGTAGAATAAATGTGGATTGAGCCTGGGGAAACTTTGGGTTAATAATATTTTAAGTTATCAAAAAGCAGTTTCATACACCAGAAGTGTAGCATTGCATTTAATAGTGGAAATTCTTTAGCAAGACACTGATAGTAGATTTGGCAGCTGAATGATGTATTTCTGGAAATAGGAGGATGTCCTAGAAGTAACTTGTGGCTGTTTCTAAAGATTTATTAAAACTAAGCTGACACTTGCATCATTGATAGAGGTAATTTTAAAGCTCTTGAAATTCTACTGACCCTAAGATAATGAAACCACCACCTCATACACATTTATATTCTGTGGTGTGGAATGTGGCTAGTGGTATGGAATTTGAAATGCTATCATTATCTTCCAGAAGAATTCACAAAAGTAACTGAGGGCAAATGCATGGACTCTGAGACACTGCAGAGAAAGACAGATACAGTGCTGAGTACCTGATGAGTGGTTACGTATAAAAACAAACAATACTGATAAGGGATTATTTAGGCAGTTAATAAATCACAAGGCTCGATGATGCATATAGCCTCATAACCAACACAGATTTCTTAAAAACTATTTTCTTTATCATGTATCACAGCAGAGAATTTATATTATGCCCTAAAACAAATCAAATCCAATGCATATAAAAAAGTACCATGAAATGTACTTAGAAAAGTCTTGCTGAGGCAAAGATATGTGCATATTTATGGCACTGACTGCCATGGGCTCCACAAATGAAAGTTCTGCTTATAATCCAAATAACATTTCTAACAGTATTTTCAGATAAGGAGAACGTGTGTTAAACTCCACTCGGAAGCTTCAAATCTTTAGGCTCATTCGAAATACGGATTGTCCATATGAAATGGGATGATTGCTTTATATTGAAATTCTGCAGAAATATTAATGAAAATCTATAGGAATGACTAACATTCAACTGCTTTCAGAGATTCAGTGATAAACTATGATTTATTAATCATAGTTCCATATTCATGGAAATAGTTTATTATATTGTTCTAGTCCTTCCCTTCCAATACTGATATTCACCAATGCTGGGTAAAAAGATGAACTTTCAGAAAACAATGCAAGAGAGGAGTGGAGTGTGAGGGGCAGGAGAATGCATAAAGACAGAAAATATTATGCACAGATGACTTTAGTAGAAGTTGCAAGTTAAACATATGAAGCAGCCTCTATGTTCAGAATTTCACTTATTCTCCATCAGATTTATTACCATAGTTATGCACAATTCTCCTTTGTTCCCCTGGTCAGATCCCTCCCTCATTGTCTAGGATGAATATTGTATCCATTTCCCTATAATCAAATTTCCTGTTTTATCACACACATGCATGTATGCACACGCACACACACGCATACACACACACACAGTGTTTTCAATAGATGACTTCATCTACAAATTCACAAAGACAAGTACTGCCTTAGTTAACTGTAACAACGCTATACAATAGCCGAGTTCATAATTATTCTTTCCTCAAATATAAAAGGTATTTCTCTAGTCTTGTAGGTTTGCTTTTTGTTTTGTTTTGATTTGTTTGGTTTTTTTGTTTCTTTTTTTGTGACAGAGCCTCACTCTGTCACCCAGGCTGGGGTGCAGTGGCGCGATCTCAGCTCACTGCAACCTCTACCTCCCGGGCTCAAGCAATTCTCCTGCTTCAACCTCCTAAGTAGCTGGGACTACAGGCAAGCACCCACCACGTCTGGCTAAACTTTGTATTTTAGTAGAGATGGGGTGTTGCCATGTTGCCCAGGCTGGTCTCGAACTCCTGAGCTGAGAAAATCATCCTACCTAAGCCTCTCAAAGTGCTAGGATTACAGGCATGTGCCACCACACCTGGCCTTATAGGTTTGATCCCACTTCACATTGCTCCATTCATTATCTGTAATCTATATATTTCTATCTTTTGACTGCTTTTCCTTGTTCTATCGAATAACCATTCCATTTTTATTTTTTCTGTCTCATAACTTATTTCCATTAATATTTGGCTTTTATAAGTCTCCCAGATATATTATAAACTTATTTTGAGCTCTTTTCCTTCCTGTGATTGTACTTTTTCTCTCCATCAACATCCCATCCCTTGCTCTTTCACAGTCAAACTTCTGGGAAAGCTCTTTTTCATTTTCCAACAATCCTTTTATGCTTCTGTCTCTTGCCATCTGATGCTCTAACTAATGCATTAAAACTATTAGCCCTAATGGATACAGTTCAGGAAAAATTCTGCTTATATCTCTCCTCTGTTTCTTTCAAATAGTGTCTTTCCTTTTCTTGCAGACGTGATATGGTCCTCATTATTTTTTCTTTTTCTATGTCAGAGTTTTTCAGCTTTAGATCTATTGACATTTTGGACTACACACTTCTTTGTTGTTGGGTGTTGTACTGTGCACTGCAGGATGTTTAGCAGCATTCTTGACCCATTTCTGGCCTCTATTCCTTAGATTTCAGTAGCATGCTTCATCTGTGCCCCTTGCTTGAGTCATGAACATTTAAAAAATGATTCCAGACATTGACAATGATTCCAGACATTGACAAAGATCCCATGGAGTGCAATATTGCCCTCTTTTCACTGATTGAGAACCAATGGGCTATGGTGACTAGTTCTTTCTCTCTCTCTCTTCCTTCACTTACCTCTTAAATATTGATGTTTGTTGGGTCCTACTCTAATACTCTGATAACTTCACATATTATCTGTACGTTTGTGGCTTATAAATATAATTTTCATGTCAGAATGTTGCTTTCATTCAATTTACTCTCACCTGTAAGATATTAGGACAGCTCACAAATGTCTCTAACTCAGAACTTATGAAACTGAACTCATTGCTTCTCATGTCTATCCCCTGCAGCCTGAGTGTTCGCCTGTATTCTCATGGCGAAACAAGTAGCTATCAAATCTCCAAGGCAGACATAGGGGAGTAACCCTTGACTCCTCCCTCTCTCATATCCAATCAACAATATTTCAAAACTGTGTATTTCATTTTCACCATTATTTTCCCATGTCAGGAATCCATAATTTCTAATACACATTATTGCACTATTTTTGTCTGTTTCCTGATTTAGATATCTTCACACTGAAGGGATCCTGTGTGCCACATGGTGAAAGGAAGGTGTAAGAGAGAGATGAGGGGGCTGGACATGGTAGCTCATGCCTGTAATCCCAGTACTTGGGGAGGACAAGGCAGACAAATAGCCTGAGCTCAGGAGGAGTTAGAGGCCACCATGGACAACACAGCAAAACACTATCTCTACTAAAAATACAAAAATTAACTAGGTGTGGTGACTCACACCTGTAGTCCCAGCTACACAGGAGGCTGAGGCATGAGAATCATTTGAACCTGGGAGGCGGAGGTTGAGGTGAGCTGAGCTCACGCCACTGCCCTACAGCCTGGGTGACAGAGCGAGACTTCATCTCAAAAAAAAAAAAAAAAAAAAGGGGGGAGAGAGAGAGGACGGGTGGGAAGCTCTTCTAAATAACTCTCACATAATTCGCTAATCACTGCATACCTTCCACTAGGTCTCAGCTACACTATGATCAAATCTCAATATGAGATTTGGAGGGAAGACACATGCAAACTGTATCAATTTCCTAATGCTATATCTTATTGGTGATATTCATACTGAATTACTTGTAATTTCCTGAAAGATAACATTTCATCCTATTGGTAAACTTTTGTATGTGCTATGTTGCCTCGTGAAACGCCTTTATTTTATGATTTGCTGTAGCTTTAATCACTACTTGCAGGTCAAGTCTAAGGTATCAAGATGCTTATTCAAGAACTTTTCTTTAGTGTTTGAGCTTTTATGAAACATAACCTCCTTCAAAGAGAATAAAATACCTAAGAATCCAACTTACAAGGGATGTAAAGGACCTCTTCAAGGAGAACTACAAACCACTGCTCAGTGAAATAAAAGAGGACACAAACAAATGGAAGAACATACCGTGTTCATGGATAGGAAGAATGAATATCGTGAAAATGGCCATACTGCCCAAGGTAATTTATAGATTCAATGCCATCCCCATCTAGCTACCAATGAGTTTCTTTGTAGAATTGGAAAAAACTGCTTTAAAGTTCATATGGAACCAAAAAAGAGCCCGCATTGCCAAGACAATCCTAAGTCAAAAGAACAAAGCTGGAGGCATCATGCTACCTGACTTCAAACTATACTACAAGGCTACAGTAACCAAAACAGCATGGTACTGGTACCAAAACAGAGATATAGACCAATGGAACAGAACAGAGTCCTCAGAAATAATACCACACATCTACAGCCATCTGATCTTTGACAAACCTCAGAAAAACAAGAAATGGGGAAAGGATATCCTATTTAATAAATGGTGCTGGGAAAATTGGCTAGCCATAAATAGAAAGCTGAAACTGGATCCTTTCCTTACTCCTTATACGAAAATTAATTCAAGATGGATTAGAGACTTAAATGTTAGACCTAATATCATATAAACCCTAGAAGAAAACCTAGGTAATACCATTCAGGACATAGGCATGGGCGAGGACTTCATGTCAAAAACACCAAAAGCAATGGCAACAAAAGCCAAAATTGACAAATGGGATCTAACTAAACTAAAGAGCTTCTGCACAGCAAAAGAAACTACCATCAGAGTGAACAGGCAACCTACAGAATGGGAGAAAATTTTTGCAATCTACTCATCTGACAAAGGGCTAATATCCAGAACCTACAAAGAACTCAAACAAATTTACGAGAAAAAAACAAACAACCCCATCAAAAAGTGGGTAAAGGATATGAACACACATTTCTCAAAAGAAGACATGCATACAGCCAATAGATACATGAAAAAATGCTCGTCATCACTGGCCATCAGAGAAATGCAGATCAAAACCACAATGAGATATCATCTCACATCAGTAAGAATTGCAATCATTAAAAAGTCAGGAAACAACAAGTGCTGGAGAGGATGTGGAGAAATAGGAACACTTTTACACTGTTGGTGGGATTGTAAACTAGTTCAACCATTATGGAAAACAGTATGGCGATTCCTCAAGGATCTAGAACTAGAAGTACCATATGACCCAGCCATCCCATTACTGGGTATATACCCAAAAGATTATAAATCATGCTGCTATAAAGACACATGCACACGTATGTTCATTGTGGCACTATTAACAATAGCAAAGACTTGGAATCAACCCAAATGTCCATCAGTGACAGACTGGATTAAGAAAATGTGGCACATATACACCGTGGAATACTATGCAGTCATAAAAAAGGATGAGTTTGTGTCCTTTGTAGGGACCTGGATGCAGCTGGAAACCATCATTCTCAGCAAATTATTGCAAGAACAGAAAACCAAACACCGCATGTTCTCACTCACAGGTGGGAACTGAACAATGCGATCACTTGGACTTGGGAAGGGGAACATCACACACTGGAGCCTATTATGGGGAGGGGGGAGGGGGGAGGGATTGCACTGGGAGTTATACCTGATGTAAATGATGAGTTGATGGGTGCTGATGAGTTGAAGGGTGCAGCACACCAACATGGCACAAGTATACATATGTAACAAACCCACACATTATGCACATGTATCCTAGAACTTAAAGTATAATAATAATAAAAAAAGAAACGTAATCTCAATATTTTCATGAAACACAATAGACCACCACATTCCACATTAATTACATGGTATTGAGATTGTGTCTTTTTTCTTTTCCTTTATTTATTTTTTTTAATTATACCTTAAATTCTGGGATACATGTACAGAACGTGCAGGTTTGTTACACAGGTATACACATGCCATAGTGGTTTGCAGCACCCATCAACCCGTCATCTACATTAGGCATTTCTCCTAATGCTATCCCTTCTCTAGCCCTCCACCACCCAACAGGCCCTGGTGTGTGATATTCCCCTCCCTGTGTCCATGTGTTTTCGTTGTTCAACTCCCACTAGTCAGTGAAAACATGCGGTTTTGGGTTTTCTGTTCCTGTGTTAGTTTGCTGAGGAAGATGGTTTCCAGCTTCATCCATGTCCCTGAAAAGGATATGAACTTGTCCTTTTTGTGGCTGCATAGTATTCCATGGTGTTTATGTTCCATATTTTCTTTATCCAGTCTATCATTGATGGGCATTTATGTTGGTTCCAAGTCTATGCTATTGTGAATAATGTTGCAATAAATATACTTGTGCATTTGTCTTTATAGTAGAATGACTTTTAATCCTTTGGGTTTATACCCAGTAATGGGATTGCTGGGTCAAATGGTGTTTCTGGTTCTAGATGCTTCAGGAATTGCCACACTGTCCTCCACAATGATTGAACTAATTTACACTCTCACCAACAGTATAAAAGCATTCCTATTTCTCCACATCCTCTCCAGCATCTGTTGTTTCCTGACTTTTTAATGATCGCCATTCTAACTGGCATGAGATGGTATTTCCTTGTGGTTTTGATTTGCATTTCATGAGCTTTTTTTCATATGCTTCTTGGCCACATAAATGTCTTCTTTTGATAAGTGTCTGTTCATAGCCTTTGCCCACTTTTTGATGGGGTTGTTCGTTGTTGTTGTTGTTGTTACAAATTTGTTTCTGGATAGAAATGGGGCTAATATCTGGAATCCAGGCCAGAAAACATAAGAAAACAGACCAGAAAACATAAATCCTAGAGAAAGGTAGATTCTGGATATTATTAGCCCTTTGTCAGGTTGATAGATTGCAAAACTTTTCTCCAATTCTATAGGTTGCCTGTTCACTCTGATGATAGTTTCTTTTGCTGTGCAGAAGCTCTTTAGTGTAATTAGATCCTATTTGTCAGTTTTGGCTTTTGTTATCATTGCTTTTCGTGTTTTAGTCGTGAAGTCTTTGCCCATGCCTATGTCCTGAATGGTATTGCCTAGGTTTTCTTCTAGGGTTTTTGTGGTTTTAGGTCTTACATTTAAGTTTTTAATCCCTCTTGAATTAATTTTTGTATGAAGTATAAGAAAGGGGTCCAGTTTTGGTTTTCTGCATATGGCTGGCCAGTTTCCCCAACACCATTTATTAAACAGGAAATCCTTTCTCCATTTCTTGTTTTTGTCAGGTTTGTCAAAGATCAGATGGTTGTAAATGTCTGGCATTATATCTGAGGACTCTGTTCTGTTTCATTGGTCTATATATCTGTTTTGGTACCAGTGCCATGCTGTTTTGGTTACTGTAGCCTTGTAGCACAGTTTGAAGTCAGGTAGCATGATGCCTCCAGCTTTGTTCTTTTTGCTTAGGATTGTCTTGGTTATGCAGGCTCTTTTTTGGTTCCATATTAAATTTAATGTAGTTTTTTTTTTTCTAATTCTCTGAAGAAAGTCAATGGTAGCTTGCTGGGGATAGCATTGAATCTATAAATTACCTTGGGCAGCATGGCCATTTTCAAGATATTGATTCTTCCTATCCATGAGCATGGAATGTTTTTTCCATTTGTTTGTGTCCTCTCTTATTTCCTTGAGCAGTGGTTTTTAGTTCTCCTTGAAGAGGTCCTTCACATCCCTTGTAAGTTGTATTCCTAGGTATTTCATTCTCTTAGTAGCAATTGTAAATGGGAGTTCACTCATGATTTGTCTCTCTGTCTGTTGTTGGTGTATAGGAATGCTTGTGATTTTTGCACATTGATTTTGTATCCTGAGATTTTGGTGAAGTTGCTTATCAGCTTAAGGAGATTTTTGACTGAGATGATGGGGTTTTCTAAATATGCAATCATGTCATCGGCAATCAGAGACAATTTGGCTTCCTCTCTTTCTATCTGAATACGATTTATGTCTTTCTCCTGCCTGATTGCCCTGGCCAGAACTTCCAATACTATGTTGACTAGGAGTGGTGAGAGAGGGCATCTTTTTTGTGCTGGTTTCAAAGGGAATGCTTCCAGCTTTTGCCCATCCAGTATGATATTGGTTGTGGATTTGTCATAAATAGCTCTTATTATTTTGAGATACATTCCATCAATACCTAGTTTATTGAGAGGTTTTAGCATGAAGGGTGTTGAATTTCATTGAAGGTCTTTTCTGCACCTATTGAGATAATCATGTGGTTTTTATCATTGGCTCATCACAGATAGGAAAAATTTAGAAATACCTGATACTTTTAACAAATGCTGGATTAATTCTATCTAGAAATCAACTTCTAGTGGACAAATTGGGAAAGAAGGAAGAGAAATAGATATAAAACGGAACATGCTATAGAAACAGGAACAAAAACTTGAATACCAACACAGGTACATGATCTAGAAAGCAGGAGTTGGATCTTTGATGGAACGTAAAAAAAAAAAAAAAAAAAAAATTGGTGTAATGTGGGAAATAAACATATATTTCCAAAGGAATCCCAGATATGAAAAAGTCACAACCAAACAGAAACTGCAAATAAACTCTTCACAGAAGGATAGGAATACCTTATCAATGGTGGCTCTCAGTCTCTGTAGGGGATGTAGTTACATAGTTTAAAGGGAACTTGGCATCACCAGTTCTTCTCAGTCTCTCATAGAGCATGGCAAAATGTGTGACCTGGAGTACGTTTATTAACAACTCTGCCTCAGTTTTCTTATCTGTAAAATGTGGATAAGCCTGTTCATGGAAACAATGTCAGTATTAAGCACTAAAATTATGGTTTGGCTATTAATCATTTACATCAAGTGTTCAACCATTATCAATACAAAATGTGATATGCAAAATAATACACAATAAGTTCTAAAAAGTTATGATTTCTTTATCAAAGTTTAAAAAATATACCAAAACTCTTTTCTAGCCATTGATTCTTATTAATTTTTAGGTAGAACTAAAATAAAAGTTGCTAGGAGTTGGAAATCTAGTATCTAAGGAGTTGAAATTGGTCATAGCAATGTTAGAGCATAGGAGGATGTGAAGAGTCTCTATATTTAAAGGATTTCATAGTAATCTCATAAAGAACACTGTTAAATCATAAGCTACATAAAATGCGTTTCATTCTCTTTTGGCGATATCTTGAGAAAATAAATCTTCTATTTACCATGAAAGAATAATAACCAGCCGGGTGTGGTGACTCAGGCCTGAAATCCCAGAACTTTGGGAGGCTGAAGCAGGCATATTACCTGAGGTCAGGAGTTTGAAACCAGCTGGACTAATATGGAGAAACCCCATCTCTACTAAAAATACACAATTAGCTGGGCATGGTAGTGCATGCCTATAAATCCCAGCTACTCTGGAGGCTGAGGCAGGAGAATCGTTTCAACCGGGGAAGCAAAGGTTGTGGAGAGCTGAGATGGTGCCAGGGCACTCAAACCTGGGCAACAAGAATGAAACTCTGTCTAAAAAAAAAAAAACGTTAGTGTGTAATAGGCAAAAGTTGAACATCTTTGTTAAATGATCTCCTTTGGTTCATCCTCTATCTAGTAAGTTTTTCATGGTTCGTATTTAGAGATAAAAGACTTACATTTGTGATGTAGTAAGTTAACTGAACGCTTCTCACTTGGTAGATTGTTAGAAATCTCATTTTTTAATGTAATCAAGATGGTTTAAGGGTCTCCTCATCTTAACTAAACTTTACACAGGCTTCTTCCTGATTGACTCCTGATTTCCCTTTTCACGGAGCATTTATTTTAGAAAATTTATAATTGCAAATTCTATCTCTGCCCTTTGTAGATGTTAATCTTCTCTCAGTCTCTTGACACATTTACAACATAGCAATGTTTTTCTCAAGGACTCAGGAGCCATCTTTTTGAAATGTAATTATTGAAGAAGGCTATCACTCCTATCTCTCAGTCTCTGTGAGAGGGTAAGAGCCTAACTTAATAAGTTATAATTGGCAAGTACAGATTACCTAATCACATTGACAACCCACCTCTATCCCATAGAACTTATCCCATGCTTTAAAAATTCTACCCCCAACTGTTTTTAATTAATTCAGTCTTTCTTCCTTATTGAAATAGTCTTGAAGAAAATCTTCCCTGT
Organism: Theropithecus gelada; assembly: GCF_003255815.1. Taxonomy (NCBI): domain Eukaryota; kingdom Metazoa; phylum Chordata; class Mammalia; order Primates; family Cercopithecidae; genus Theropithecus; species Theropithecus gelada. Next base: position 85,259,148 of record NC_037685.1, on the reverse strand, counting down.
TTCCTTAACTCTATTTGATAAAGTTTTTCTTTAACAACTGAGAATGGTAAATTGTTGACATACTCAAAGATTATGCCACAAAAGCCAATACTGGAATATAATCGAAGAGATATAATATTTTAACGTTTCATTTTCTGCATTAAGGATTTGAGCTATAACATATATTATGTAAGAATTTCTTATTTGGAAATTTAAACCAGAATTTAAAATCTGGTTTGATGGCTATTTAATTCATAACTCGAATCCTTAATGTGGAAAATAAAACTTGAAAACATTTAGTCTATTAATGTCTTCAAATATGGCTATTTGTGATATTATTTGAAATATTGGGGGTAAATTCTAAACTGATTTATCATCCTGCTTGTAAACAATTGTTTTATCTAGAAAGAATATTTAGGAATTGTTCTATTATCTGTTTTGAAGCATATTAACTTTCACAAAACCTCAATATGTTTACCAAAATTCATTATAAAATTATGTTGGAGTCGTCTAAGCGCAGAAATTGCTGCTCAGCAAAAACAGAGGTATTAAAAATGTCACTTCCATGTGTCAATCCTACAGAGTTGTTATTAGAAAACTTATGTATAGTTGAAACTTGGATTAACTTCTGTGTGCCACATAAATATAGAAAAAACAGTTTTGATAAAATTAAGTACAATTTTAGTCTAAAATCAGAAATTAAAATAGTATAGGAAAGTATATATTAGATCCTTTTGTAGCTTGTATATAATTATACATGTAATGATTTCCAAGGAACAAAAAATATGAGCTAAACATCTATACTTTAAAAGACAAGTTGTCCAGCAAAACCATAATAAATCTCATGGCTACTTCTTCATAATCTTAACAATATTTTCAGTAATAGTGATCTGATTTTCAATGTATATTGTTTATATATTAAAGTATATATGTATATAATAGTTTGTAGCTAAGACATATACTTTCATTTTCTTTTTTTTAACTTTTATTTTAAGTTCAGCGGTACATGTACAGGTTTGGTATACAGGCAAATTGTGTCTCACGGGGGTTTGGTGTACAGATTATTTCATCACTCAGGTAAGAAGCACAGAACCTGATAGTAGTTTATCCACCCTTACCCTCCTCTCACCTTTCACCCTCGAGTAGGACCCACTACCAGTTGTTCCCTTCTTCGGGTCCATATGTATTAAATATTTAGCTACCTCTTATAATTCAAAACATGCAGTATTTGTTTTTCTGTTGTTGTGTTAGTCTAAATAACATAATGGCCTCCAGCTTCCTCCATGTAGCTGCAAAGAATATGATCTCACTTTTTTTATGGCCTCATAGTATTCCATTCTGTATATGTATCACATTTTCTTTATGCAATCTACTGTGTGTGGACATTTAGGTTGACTCCATGTCTTTTTTATTGTGAATAGCGCTGCAACGAACATACATATGCGTGTGTTTTTAATGTAGAGTGATTTATATTCCTTTGGGTATATACCTAATAGAATTGTTGGGTCAAATATTAACTCTGTTTTGAGTTCTTTCAGAAATCACCAAACTGTTTTCCACAATAGCTGAACTAATTTACAATCTCACCAGCAGTGTGTAAGTATTCCCTTTTCTCTTTGTCCTAGCCAGCATCTGTCACTTTAAAAATTTTTTTTATAATAGTTATTCTGACTGGTTTGAGATGGTATCTCATTGCAGTTTTGATTTGCATTTCTTTAATGATCAGTGATACTGAGCTTTTTTTTTCATATGCTTGTTAGCCGTATGTATGTCTTCTTTTGAGAAGTGTCTGTTCATGTCCTTTGCCCACTTTTTAATGAGGTTGTTTGTGTTTTTCTTGTAAATTTGTTTAAGTTCCTTATAGATGCTGGATATTAGACCTTTGTCAGATGCATAGTTTTCAAATATTTTCTCCCATTCTACAGGCTGTCTGTTTACTCTGCTGATAGTTTCTTTTGCTGTGCAGAAGTTCTTCAGCTTAATTAGGACCCATTTGTCAATTTCTGTCTTTGTTGCAATTGATTTTGGCATCTTTGTCACGAAATCTTTGTCAAGTCCTATGTTCAGAATGGTGTTTCCTATGTTATCTTCCTTGATTTTTATAGGTTTAGGTTTTACATTTAAGTCTTTAACCCATCTTGGGTTGATTTTTGTATACTGTGTAAGGAAGAGGTCTAGTTTCAATTTTCTAGTTATGGCTAGATAGTTACTGCATCACCATTTATTGAATAGGAAGGTCTTTTCCCACTGTTCGTTTTTGTCAACTTAGTTCAAGTTTAGATGGTTGTAGGTGTGTGTATTATTTCTGGGCTCTCTATTCTGTTCCATTGTTCTATGTGTCTGCTTTTGCACATATACCATGTTGCCTTGGTTACTGTAAACTTGTAATATAATTTGAAGTTGAGTAATGTAATGCCTCCAGTTCCGTTCTTTTTGCTTAGGATTGCCTTGCCTATTTTGGGTTCTTGTTTGGTTCCATATGATTTGAAAATAGTTTTTTTTTTTTTTTTTTTTTTTTGCTAATTATGTGAAGAATGTCTTTAGAACTTTGATAGGAGTAACACTAAATCTCACAATTGCTTTGGGCAATATGGCAATTTTAATAATATTTACTCTTCCTATGAATGAGCATGGATGGTTTTCCATTTGCGTCATCTCTGATTTCTGTGAGCCGTGTTTTGTAACTCTCATTGTAGAGATCTATTGCCTCCCTGGTTAGCTGTATTCCCAGGTATTTTATTATTTTTGTGGCTATTTTGAGTGGGATTGCATTTTTGGTTTGGGTCTCAGCTTGGATATTTTTGGTGTATGGGGATGCTAGTGATTTTTGTATGTTGATTTTGTATCCTGAAATTTCATGGAAGTTTTTGTGAGATCAAGAAGCTTTTGGGTAAAGACTATGGGGTTTTCTAGCTGGAGAATAACATCATCTGCAAACAAGGGTAGTTTTACTTCCTGTCTTCTTATTTGGATGCCTTTTATTTCTTTATCTTGCTTTATTGCTTTGCCCGAGGCTTCCAGTATTATATTGAAAAAAAGTCACAAGAGAGGGCACCCTTATCTTTGTCTGGGTTTCAAGGGGAATAGTTCCTACTTTTGCCTGTTCAGTATTAGGTGGGCTATGGGTTTGCCTCATCTTAAAAACTCTCAACAAACTAGATATCAAAGGAACACACTTCTTCAATATACCTCTTTGAGGTATGTTCCTTTGATAACTAGTTTGTTGAGAGTTTTTAACATGAGAAATGTTGGATTTTATTGAAAGCCTTTTCTGCATTTATTGAGATGATTCTATGTATTTTCTTTTAGTTCTGTTTATGGGACGAATCATATTTATTGATTTGCATATATTGAACCAACCTTGCATCTCAGGGATAAAGCCTACTTGATTGTGACGGATGGCTTTTTTATGTACTGCTGGATGCTGTTTGCTATTATTTTGTTGAGGATTTTTGTATCAATGTTCAAAAAGGATACTGGCCTGATGTTTTCTTTTTTGTTGTTGTGTATCTGCCAGGTTTTGGTAACAGGATGATGCTGGCCTTATAAAATCAGTTAGGGGACAATTCTTTTTCCTTCATTTATTGGAATAGTTTTAGTAGGAATGGTACCACCTCTTCATTATGCATCTGGTGGAATCTGGCTGTGAGTCCATCTGGGCCAGGGGCTTTCTTTTGTTATTGATTCAGTTTTGCAACTTGTTACCAGTCTGTTCAGGGATTTAATTTCTTCCTGGTTAAATTTTGGGAGGATATATTTGTCCAGGAATTTATCCATCTCTTAGAAGTTTCTAGCTTGTGTGCATAGATGTAATCATAGTAGTCTTATAGTAGAGTAGTCTCTATGTGTTCATGGTAAGTTTTTTTATGTTTTTGTAGGGTTGTTGAAAATGTTCCCTTTGCCATTTCTGATTGTGGGGTTTTATTTTGTGTTTTTTTCTTTATTATTCTAGCTTAGTGGTCTATCTTACTTATTCTTTCAAAGAAGCAACTCCTGGATTCTTTGATATTTTGTATGTTTTTGGGGGGAGATTTTGATTTCCTTCAGCTAAGATTTCAGTTATTACTTGTCTTCTGCTAACTGTGGGGCTGGTTTGCTTTAGTTCCTCTAGGTGTAATGTTAGGTTTTTAATTTCAGATTGTTCTAACTTTTTGATGTACGTATTTAAAACTGTAAATTTTCCTCTTAACACTGCCTTAGCTATGTCCCAGAGATTTTGGTATGTTGAATATTTGTTCTCATTAGTTTCAAAGAATTTAATTATTTCTGCCTTAATTTCATTGTTTATCCAAAAGTTATTCAGGAGCAGGATGTTTAATTTCCATGTGATTATATGGTTTTGAGTGATTTTCTTAGTATTGATTTATATTTTTATTGTGTTGTGTTACAAGAGGGTAGTTGGTATGATTTTGATTTCATTGAATTTGCTGAGGATTTTTTTATGGCCAGTTGTGTGGTCAATTTTAGAATATGTGCCATGTGCAAAGGTGAAAAATGTATATTACGTTATTTTGTGGTGGAGAGTTCTGCAATGTCTATTAGGTTCGTTTGGTCAAGAGTCAAGTTCAGGTGCCAAACATCTTTGTTAATTTTATATCGTGATTATCTGTCTAACAGTGTCAGTAATATGTTAAAGTCTCTCACTATTATTATGCAATTATCTAAGTAATCTCTTACTGGGTATCTAAGAACTTGCTTTATGAATCTGGGGGCTCCTTTGTTGCCTGGATATATATTTTTGATAGTTAGATATTCTTGCTGAACTGAACCCTTTACCATTATATATTGTCTGTCTTTTTTTTTAACCTTTGTTTGTTTAAAGTCTATTTTGTCTGAAATTAGAATCGTGACCCCTGCTTTTTTCCATTTTCTAATTGCTTGGTAGGTTTTTCTCTATCTCTTTACTTCGATCCTGTTGGTGTCATCGCATGTGAGATGGGTCTTAAGAAGACACTCTGTTCCTTTCATTTATGGCATTTAGCCATTTATATTTAAGGTTACTATTCATATATGCAGATTTGCTCATGTCATGTTGTTAGCTGGCTATTATGCAGACTTGCTTCTGTGGTTTCTTTACAGTGTCAATGGTCTATACACTTCAGTGTGTTTTGTAGTGGCTGGTGATGGTCTTTGCTTTCCATATTTAGTGCTCTATTAAGGACTTCTTGTCAGACAGGTATGGTGGTAACAAATTCCCTTAGCATTTGCTTGTCTATAAAGCATCTTCCTTCTTTGTTTATGAAGTTTAGTTTGGCTGAATATATTTTTGGTTGGACTTTCGATTCTTTAAGAATGCTAAAAATAAGCCCCCATCTCTTCTGGCTTGTGGTTTTTGCTGAAATGCCTCCTTCTAGTCTGAATGGAGGTCCCTTTGTAAGTGACCCATCCCTTCTCTCTAGCTTCATTTAGCATTTTTTTTTTTTTTCATTTAGGCCTCTGAGAATCTGATAATTATGTGTCTTACGTCTTACAAATGATTGCCTTGTATAGTATCTTGCAGGAGTTTCTCTGCATTTCCTGAATCTGAATATTGTCCTCTCTAGCAAGGTTGGGGAAATGTTCATGGACAATATCCTGAAATATGTTTTCCAAGATGTTTGTTTTTTTTCTCCCTCCCTTTCGGGAACAATAATGAGTTGTAAATTTTGTCTTTTTACATAATCTCATATTTTTCAGAGGTTTAGTTCATTCTTCTTTTTTAAAAATTTATTTACTTACTTTAAGTTCTAGGATACATATGCTGAACATGCAGGTTTGTTAGATAGGTATGCATGCGCCGTGGTGGTTTGCTGCACCTATCATCCCATCATCTAGGTTTTAAGCCCTGCATGCATTAGGTATTTGTTGTAATGTTCTCCCTCACCTTCCCCAACCCACTGACAGGCCCTGGTGTGTGATGTTCCCCTCCCTGTGTCCATGTGTTCTCATTGTTCAACTCCCACTTATGAGTGAGAACATATGGTGCTTGGTTTTCATTCTTCTTTAACATATTTTCTTTATTTTTGTCTGAATTATTTCAGAGAACCATTCTTCAAGCAACAAGATTCTTTTCTCAACTTTTTCAATTCTGTTCTTAATACTTAGAGTTGTACTCTGTAATTCTTGAGGTGAGTTTTTCAGCTCTATTGAATCAGTTTGGTTCTTTCTTAAAACAGCCACCATTTTTGTCTTCCATTCCTTGTATTGTTTTATTGTATTTACTAAAATCTTTGGATTTGACTTCAACTTTCTACTGAATCTTGATGATCTTCATTTTTTTTTTCATATTCTGAATTCCATTTCTGTAATTTCTGCCATTTCAGCCTGGTTAAGAAGCATTGCGGGAGAACTAGTGCAAGCATTCATTGTTAAGAGACTCTGGGTTTTTGATTTGCCAGAGTTCTGGCTTACTCTTTCCCATCTGTGTGTGCTGATATTCTGTAAGTCTTTAAAGTTGCCATCTTTTTGGTTTTATCTTTTTTTATGCTTTTTGGGGTTTCATTGTGTTACAACGTGGCTTCAGTCAACTGGCTTCATTTCTGGAAGATTTTAGGGAGCCAAAACTCAGCTCAGCACTCTTGGGATTTATCCTGTAACTCTGGAAGGTTGGTATCACGCCCCTGGCTTTGTCATCTGGCCACTTGAGTTTAGGAACCTGCTAGATGGGTCAGGGTAATCCCTAAGAGCTGGTCACAATACTTCAACAGATGGTGCCAGCCAAAGTGCTTCACTGCAGCAGTGGCAATGGGAACTATTCTCATTTGCGTGTACCAGTAGCAGGCAGTATGGCAGGGTGCACTCTCGCCAGCTGGTGTGGGGCACCGGTGGGTGCCAGGCTGCCGACATTTATATGCATGTTTGTGCCAGTGGTGGTGTCAGCTCTGGGCAGAGCACTAGTGGGTGCAGGGCTTCTGGATTCCATGCATTCATTTGAGCCAGCGGAGATGGTGGTACACAATAAAGAGTGGGACTGCTGGCCTCCATGTACACGTTCAAAATGACAATGGCAATGCAGTTGGTTGGGGGTACACTCACACTGGCAGCAGTGGAGTGGTGGAGTACATTGGTTTGCATATGTTGAACCAACCTTGTAACCCAGGGATAAAGCCTGCTTGATTGTGATGGATGGCCTCAACTGGAGAAGGAAGGTAAGGTCCCCCGCATCTGCAAGCTGGCTAAGCAATATGGGGAGGGGTTTGGGAGGGCTGTGACAAGTGCATGGCAAAGTGGCATAGGGGATGCAGTGGTGGGAGGGTGCAGGTGGACTGGTGGGAGTCAGCAAGGGCTACTCTGCTGGAGCTCTCTGATGGTCAAGCATAGTCAAACAGTGAAAAAACTATGATGTGGCTTCCAGGAGGCACCCTGGTTGGTCATCCAAGGCTGCATTGCAAGTGGGCTCAGCCAGGCCAGGGCCCTGGGAGATTCTACCAGATGGAGTGGGGGGTGGCAGAGAGAGCACATTGAGATCAAATTGGCCTGTCCTACTCTCTTTAGGTCTGACAATTCCCCTAAGGGTAAAGTCTCCTAGGACAGCATGGCAAGCTGCTTTGGGGAATCGGCACTCCTGGCTATGCTCCTCTGCGAATGTCCCACACTCAACATTCTCTGTTCTGTACAGGCTGGAGTTCTGCCCCTACCACCTCTCTAAGCAGCTCTCCCTGCCAGTTCAAGTGTCCATGGGGTTTGTGGGGCGTCCTGATGCCAGGATTCCGGAAGTTTGTAGGGAGGGCAGGTCAGGCCTTGCCTTTTAGCTCACCCTTTTCCCATGAGTCACTGGGGTCCCAGGGGCAGTTCCAGTAGGTGATAGCCCTGTGCGGCATTCCCAGCTTCCTGCCCCTTCAGCCCAGGGTGATCTATCCACTTCATCCATCTCTCCATCCACTCTGCATGCCTTCCTCTATAGATCTGCTTGAAGTGCACCAGGCTTCCCAAAGTCGTGGTCCCTTGGTGGTGGATGTTCCTCCTGGCTGCATCTAGTAGGCCACCTTAACATTCGCTTCTTCAAATACTCTTTAAAACAATAAAAATCATTTCCCACCTTTGGCATCCTCCCTATGGCTCTCCCGGTGCCTGTAAATCACAGGGTGACAGAGGTTGCAGTAAAGCCACCCAGTGCCTCCTGAAGCCAAGGAGAGCAAACAGTGGAGATAAGACTTAGAGCTGAAAAAGAAGCCAGAGTCGTTTGCCTATAAATTGTCAAAACTATTGTATTTACAGATCAAATCTTAGAGCACCATTAAAGTAGTGCTTTCTCTGTAACTGTGCATTGCAAGGTAGAAGAATTCTTAGGTAAATTAGTTTTCAGGAAATAGAGCCATTGATTCTACAAAACCACTCATTGAAAATACAATTTTAAGGAAATAATGAAAAAGGAATGCAATAATAATAAAATAATATTTTCACTTTGATTTACCAATTTATATCAATAAAACTTGAATATTACAAGATGAATGTTTTTCTGAGAACTCTTAAAAAGATGAACATTTGTAAAATTAACCATATTTTAAAAACAGTAAGGTTGTGCCTTGCTTAATGGCAGTCTTATGAAAGCTTCTGAAAGCAGACAGCACTTCAGTAATGGGAAAAAATCACCAACTAAAATTATTTGGTTTGAGTTAAAGATAAAATCTAAAAGGAGAATGATGTATTTAGGTTCAAAATCCTTAGCATATGCATAGCATGGCAGAATGATAACCTGGGAGTGTAGGTAGTATTAAGTATTTCAGTTGACAAAAGCACAATGTCAGCATGACATTTTGCAAAAATTTGAAGAAGCAAAAAAAAGACATGTTGAGTTGAACACTGATGAATGATAACGGAAAGTTACAGCCCCCAACATTCTTTTCAGTGTAGACTATACTTGAAGATTATGATAATTTCAGTCATAAGTGCAACGTTTCCAAGATTATTATGAGTCTTGAAAGCACACAAAACTGCTGTTTCCCAGTAATTTAAATGTATATATTTCAGTTAAACCTAAAGAAATTAGGAGGATGTTAGAATAGGAAACTGGTTTTGAATAAAGTTACTCAATAAAACATGGAATTCCAAGATAAATTTGTATTTTAGAAATACAATATTATAATTTTGTAGTATAAATTTGCCAAAGTTGCATGGGAAAATGCATAGGATTGTAAAAGTTATATATTGTTTATCTGAAATTGCATTTAAATGGATGTCTTCTATTTTCATTTGCTAAATCTGATAGCTCTTTATTTTGACAGGCTTTTATGTGGATAAACAGTTTTGACTTAGTCTACATACTTTCAATAGGTAGAATAAGAAATAGCTAAGCAGGTATTAAAGGGAGGTATAATTGGCTCTAAAAATCAATAAAATGTACAAATTTCACAAACTGAGGAAACATAAAAAAACTAAACTAAACAAGAAAACAAAAACAAAAATTTCTAACTTAAGAAATATTCAAGAAGTGATCGTTAGTGACATCAAAAAGATTTTCCTTCAGACGAACTATTGACTATGAAGATGACCCTAAAGTCTCTTCTAATTAAAGGATTCTATAAATCAACTTTGAAATGTTATCAGATTTGGTAATGCAGCCCTGTCTAGTAACATTATTTAGGATTCAGTCATACTTTTTGTACAAAGTATTTTCAACAAGTTTCACATAATAATTTTTTAACTCTCATTATTTTTAAGGTAAATGAACTAGTTCAGTGTGAAAATAAGAATAATATTCACTGTGGAATTCAAATATTTTACCATTCACTCAGTAAATTTGGTTCATAAAAAAGTTCTGAAACTCTTTTTACAACTGTCGTTACATATTTGATTTCCTATTTGAATACTTTTCTATACTAAGGTTTTTAAGAAACGCATCAATATTTTTTTAGGATATTCATAAATTCTATCTTAGAGTATTATTTGCTTATCTAAATAGCTTTAGATTTTAGTTTGTTTCTCTAAACAGTTTTATATATAATAAGGCAAACAGGAATTTTATATTTTAAATAAAAATTGTAAAATTAAAATAGTATTTTAAATCTATGCATAAAATCATAAAATTAAATGATTTTACTGACACACTTATATTCTAGGGCAAAATGAAAGCCTTTTCAGCATTAAGGAATGAATTTTGTTATAAGCTTTTGTGTATTTCTAAAATGAGAGCCGAGATTGGACAGAGCCTAACTCTATGAACAATAAATTATATATAAAATTAATAACAGTCATGAGTGGTGGCTCATGCCTGTAATACCAGCACTTTGTAAAGCCGAAGTAGGAGAATGGCTTGAGGCCAGGTTTTTAAGACCAGTCTGAGCAACCTAGTGAGACCTCATCTCTACAAAAAGCAATGAAAATTAGCCAGGAGTGGTGTGGACGCATAGTCCTAGTTACTCAGGAGGCTGAGGCAGGAGGATCCTTTGAGTCCAGGAGTTTGAGGCTGCAGTGAGCTCCAGCCTGCTCGACAGAGTAAGACTGTGTCTCAGGGGAAAAAATAATAAGAAGAAAAAGAAGGAATAACTGTGGGAATGTGTTATTTAGAGTGTATAAAAATTGTTTACTATGCATGTGGTATTTAGAGGGAGAGTGTTTGTGGAGATTAAAGTAGATGGTATCTTAAATCCTAATGTCATTTTATTTTTCATTGCACTAGGTAATTGTGTCCTACTTCAATTATACTGATTATTATTCCACAACATGCATTATAGCACTTTATATTTGAAAAGCACTTGGCAATCATTTGTTAATGAAAAGTATTTATGAAAACTATTCTTTTCCTTCAGTTCTCATACTGAGGATAAAAACTCAAAATCTCTTACAAAAGAAAAAGACAATTAGAAAAAGATCTTAAAATCAGAAATACAAATACTTAAGAAGAAAACCATATCTTCTAATAGAAAACCAGGAATAAAAAGTTTATTGAGTTAAAATCAATTCAGCTCAAGAAGCATTTACTGAATTCCTATGCATGTCAGACAAAGAGCAGAGATGAAAATATAGAGGGAAAAAAAAATACAAAAAAAAAAAAACAGGCTTCTTGTTGTCAAAAAACAGAAAATGTAGTTAAGAAGATAGAAAAGAGATGCAAAGTATAATTTAAAAAGATGAAATTGATCAATCCTACTTTGGCATAATAGGGTATACTTCCTAGAAGTCTCATTTGAAGTTAACTTCAATGAAAGCATGTTTTCAACAGGTAGAGATGAGGAGAAGGGTATGAAAATGGAGAAATATGAGAATGAGGAGGAAACATAGATAAATAGATACAAAAAGGAGAGGAAGTAGGTTTCTTGGATATTCTCAGCAGGTAATTAAATCATCTCCTGGGAGAAGGGGAGCAGCAATGGCTTCTCCTCTTCTGAAATAATTGCTACTACTTCTATGTAACAACTGTCTCCAAGTGTTTTGATATGCTGGGCCTGAATTACAGTGAAGGTTTTCGGAGAGGATCTGAAAATTTGAGGGAAATTTCCACCAAGCAGAAGGTGAAAATGCAGTAAAAGTGAACTGATAATACACACAATTAATCAGACAATTAATCTACCAACGATAAAGGAAAACATTAAATTGTCTAGTTCGCAAATAGTGAGAAACTTTTGGTAAAAATGACTAAAGGTTTCTACAATGTAACTAGAGAAAAACTTATTACTTCGAATGTAGAGCAGTTAAATTGTTACATGCATGATTAAAAAGACATTATATGCATGATTAAAAAGACAAAAGACATGCAGAGAAACATTGAGTTAGTTATCTATATCAATTTTACCTTAAGAGATAATTTTACACTTATTTTCACACTGAACAAATATAAGCAAACGCTCATTTGAATTATTAACGTAAATTTTATTTGACATATAAGTAATTGTTGGTATATTTCTCTGCTGATATGAATTCAATGAGACACTAATCTCATGATATGGTCTATGGATAAGAATTTGTAGGGTAAAATAATTTTTGTAAACATTAACTCAAATAGAGTTGTAGAAAATAACTGTAAACACTGACATCTTAAGGTTTCTTAGATATTTACAGTAAAAGGAGTATTTCTTTTGCTCCACCATTTCCAAGATAAATGCAACTAAGAAATCTCAGTTTTTAGAAAACTAACATTTATTAATATTCAATGGAACTTCTGGTCCTCTGAACATAATTTGTGAAATACTAACAAATTGAATTCAGGTGCTTCAATCTAATGAAAATAAAGGTTGTACATTTCAGCAACTCTATGTACACAGAAAGTATGTCCACAATTAAAAATAAACTGAAAAATCACCACTCATCCATAGAAACAAGAATAAACACATTACCACCCACCACAAAACCTTTTCCTTAGAAGATAATATATTCCAAACACTCTTTTAAATGGATTCTTCTTTTCAAAAGGAGTAAGATGGCTTGTCTAGGACATTTCAACTCCCCAGTGTTCTTGAAGACAGCAAGAAGAAACATGTTCTGGTAGTAAATTCCACATTATTTTTCTTTTTGTTGGTGATAGTAAGACTCGTTTTCCATGAATTTTTCTAGAAAATAAGTGTCAAAGGGTTTCTACTGTCTTTTATTTCTAATCATCGTAATAAAGAATAGAAAAAGAGGAAGAGGAAAGGAGAAAGAAAAAGAGCAGTGGAGGAAATAGCAAGTGAAAAGGCCTAGCAGATTCCAGGTGTATCACCTATGATGAGTAAATGGTGTATTTATTTAGACCTTTTTACTACTGCATATCAATTACTGAAATTCTCCCATAAGTTTTCTTTTTGGCAGTGTTTCTTCCCATTCTTGTTTATTTTCTAACTGTCTTCTACCAAATACTTTTTATCAAAGCATGTACACACAACATACATATATACTTACACACAACATGCAAACTCTATGAATACCTTCTGTCCTCAGTATTCATAGTTTCTAGAAAGGTTTGCCTAAACACACTGTCTATTGCTTACCTCCCATTCACTTCTTGAGTTTCTCCAGTATGTCTCTCATATCAAATAAACTGTTGTTTGTAAAACATTGGTTTTTGGTTGCATGGCTTCCATATTGTGCCTTTTTGTCAATTCATTTCACTTACTCTTCTGAATTGATGTCCTCTTACACGGTGCTTAGAATTTAATGCTTATAGATCAAAAACGCTCTGTTTTATATCTATCCTGAATAGTCAGTCTGACTTCGGCATCCATTTTTCTCAGGATGAAATCTTAGTTGACAAGGCCTCACTAACTTAAATGTTAACAATACTGAACTTGCTTTTGTTTACTTCCAGATTCTTGATAATTTCTGTGTATATAGTACTCTCTACTCTCCAATTGTGTGTTAATTTCTATCCTTCCTTCATTAGTGAAGTAATGAAAATCCCTTCTTCTAGATGTTTCTAACCCCCACCACCCCGAGGCTCCTTTGCTGCATTTCCCCATCATAATACCTATACGCTCCATTATATCCATTTGTCTCCCTGAAAGAATGTGTCCCTTCTTGTGACAGGAAAGAATTTCCATATACCTTATGCCTACACCAGTTCCTGGCTTATAGTAGGCAATCAATATTATTGGTTGAATATATCCACGAATAGCCAAATGTGGTAAAAGATAACGTTGTTTCTGTGTATCTCCAATTCAAAGGCACTGCCATAATGTGGCCCTTAAAGAGTAGATTCCTTCTGAGAAATTGTCCTACTCAGTGAAAATTCTAGTTCTGCCAATGTTTTCAATTACATCCTGGGTCAAAGGAGAAAAGGCACCAAAAAAAAAAAAAAAATGCGCACACACACACACACACACACACACACACACACACACAAAGAAGAACAAGAACAAGTGAATGAAAGCTTGAAATATAAGACAATGAGAAGAGTAATCAGGAACTGATAAGTCATTTATCTCAAAGCAGGGAAGTACACCCATCTAGTGTTTACTAGGGAACATGTGATAGACAGTCTATCATTACTCAAAATGAGAAGGAAAAAAGAGGTATTGATCTGGCAGGGAGAAAAGTGAAGAAACAACCGAAGTGTTTAGTTTCATGAACAAATACTTGGGAAAATCTATCATTTATTTCATTGTCACAGGCTGTAAAGTAATATGATCTTCATATAGAGCATCAATTGGTAAAAAAAAAAAAAAAAAAGTCTTTAAAATATTAAAACAGTGTCTTGCTTTTTAAAAAAGAAGCTCTTTAAATTATGCAAATTGTTCATATGTAACTCAACTAAAGCCTAAAGAACAAAACACTTTAAATACTGTAATCCTCAACTAATCCTTGACAATTTTCTAAATTAGATTAAAAGGAATTTGTATTTGAAGACAAGAGAAACAACAAAGAGAGAGTCTAGCAGAGAGTGGACAAATATCACTAATGACCAGAAAGGAATGACTGTGCTTTATTCATACCAAGCAGAATGAAAAATCAATTCAACATTTCACCAGAAAGCACAGGAGCTTTTTTTCGTGCAGCAGAAAAGTAATCAGAAATGTAGGTTCCCAGGAGCATTTGGGCATCACAGGCCTATAGAATGTGCAAACAATTGTAAAATGTGGAAGGGAGACTAGAATTGAGAAAATTATAGAAGCAGGAGAAAATAGTAAAAGGCTTATCACAGAAGGGGTCTTATGCTGATTGCTAAAATTTACCCCAAGTAATTGCAGCATAGCACAATACATTTGAAACTTCAAAACTTATCAAATGATTTTGTTGAGAAAGCAAATAGCAACTATTTTCTCTTAAACTAATGAAAAGAAGAAGGCAGGAAAAAATGAAATACAGGTAATAGAACTGAGAGTCATAGACTGTTGACGTTTGAAGGAAGCTTGAAGATAAATACTAACAAGTAGGCTGAGAGTTGAGACATTTCCTCTAAATTTGTTTCTGAACACAATAAACAAACAAGGCCTGAACTTAGGTAAGTCACTCTATCCTTATGCACTTCAGTGTTCTTTACAAAACGAGAGGTTCAAATGAAATGAATTCCAAATTCCCTTTCAGCAAAAACTTTCTTCATTTGGGGGTTGAGCATTTTACTCACTTGTTTTATCCTGAAACCCACTGATCGATTACATATTTATTGAGTGCCTATTATGTGGGAGGCATTGTGCTTGATTTTAGGAATGCCAAATTGAACAATGAAGTTTAGAGTCCCTGCACTGATGAATCTCATATTCTATTTGCTATCTCCTTACTACCACTTCCATATTTATCCTCTGTTTCCATTTCATTTCATTATTGAAACTGATTACTACAGAATATGGTAATTTGTGTGCTAATTTCTTGTGTTCAACCTGTGCATTAGCCTATTCTCACACTGCTGTAAAGATATTACCCAAGACTGGGTAGTTTATAAAGGAAAGAGGTTTAATTGACTCACATTTCCTCATGGCTAGGGAGACCTCAGGAAACTTATAATTATGGCGGAAAGTGAAGCCCGCAACTTCACAAGGCAGTAGGATGGAGTGAGCGCTGTGTGAAGAGGGAAGAGTCCCTAATAAAACCACCAGATCTTGTGAGAACTCAATATCGCAACAGCATAGGGGAAACCACCACCTTGATTCAGTTACCTCCACGTAGTCTCTCCCTTGACACATGGAGATTCTGGGGATTACAATTCAAGATGAGATTTTGGTGCAGACACAAAGCCTAACCATATAAATCTGCTATTATTTATAGATTAATGTCTGCCACTCCCCTTTCCCCTTTAGGATATACTAGCATCTGCACTGATATTGTAGGTTACCTTTCCACATTAACTGAGTATATTGGAATTTAATAAATGCAATTTGATGGCAACAGTAAAATAAGTGATATTGTTATATAATATAAATTAAAATTACATGCTTTGAAGTCTGGCAGCACTGAAAAAAAAACCACTGCCTTTACCTCTTAATAATAACACCTAACATTTATTGGGTTCTTACAATAATTGTTCCAGTTATCTATTACTACCTAATAAACAGCCTCAAAACTTGTTGACTTAAAACAACATTTCTTTTGTTCACCGATCTGTGATCTGGGCAGTACCCAGCAGGAGCAGTTTGTCTGTATTCTATGCAGTGTCATCTGGTGTAGCTCAAAGTCTGGAGGCCAGAATCATCTGAAGGTGTGCTCACTTACATACCTGGAGGTAAATGCTGACTGTCATCTGGGACCATTGTAATAAAGATCTACTCATGGCATGGGCTTTTTCAAGACCTATAGGTTGTGTTCCAAGGACAAGCATCCCAAATGAGCAGTTCAGGCAGAAGCCATATCAGCTTTTTTCACCTGGCATCAAAATTCAGGCAGCATCACTCTTGAGATAACCTATTGCTCAAGGCATTCACAAAGGCTGCCCAATTTGAAGTGAAGAGGAAATAGAATTCTCCTGTTGATGGAGGACTGACAAGTTTCTGGAAGAACATATGGCCCAAAAATATTGTCATATCTTCTTTTGGGAAATACAATTTGCCACCGTCCTACGCCACATTCCTGTAACATGCAAAATACACTTGTCCACCTCCCACAACCCCTCACAAAGCCTCCTTTCATAAAGGCATTAGGCACAAACTCCAGATCCATGATCTCTTTATTTAAATAACATCCACTTGTGGAAGAGGGCCTTTGGTGCATTTCTTCATGTATTGCTTTGATTTGAAGAGCTATGAACTGAAGGGACAAATGTTCTGCCCACAACACCCTACCCAAATGTATTAGGCCATTCTTGCATTGCTATAAAGAAATATCTGAGACTGGGTAACTTACAAGAAAAGAAGTTTAATTGGCTCACTGTTCTGCAAGTTCTACAGGAAGCATGGCGCCAGTATCTGCTCAGCTTCTGGGGAGACCTCAGGGAGCTTCCACTCATGGCAGAAAGCAAAGCAGGAGCTTGCATGTCACGTGGTGAAAGTTGAAGCAAGAGAGAGTGAGGAGGGAGATGCCACACACTTTTAAACAACTGGATCTCATAAGAACTCACTATTGTGAGGACAGCACCAATCACGAGGGACCTGCCAGCATGACTTATACACCTCCCGTCAGGCTTTACTTCCAACATTGGGGATTACAATTCAACATGAAATTTGACAGGCACATAAATTCAAACAGTATCACCAACACATAATGGTGGGACAGGCTTTTATAAAGGGTAATAACAGAAGGCACGTTGTAAATACGAAATCAAACTGGCACAAGTTTTTGCTTCCTCCATTAGGACTCAATTGTATTATGGGAAAATAAATTATCATAATCTTTGGTTCCAGTCTTTGTATTACCATTTCTTTTCCATAGGACATTGCTTATCTCAGCTGCCTAGAAGTTTTTCAATCAGTATTCACTCAGAGTATTTCACAGATTGAAAAACTTTTTGTTAAAAAAATAATAATAATTTGTCCCTTCTCAATCCTTTCCAATACAAGTTGGTGGTATTTCTACCAATATCATTTTCTCAAAATTTTGTGAGTTTCCTATCAATGTTAATGGTTTTCACACCATTAGACAAAATTCATACGCACAAATCTCCTTGAAAAAGCCTTTCTTTCTCTTGGGTTTTCTGAAAGGCTGTTGAGAGACAATGTGCTTACAATTCTTACACCTTCATTTTTTAGCAAAGAAGAATTAAAGGCACACTTAATATGCGAATTAAAGGCACACTTAATATGCTTTAAAAGCTTTTGTTCTAAATGAATGATTGAAGAATCATCTTAGAGTTTTCTAAGGTCTTATCAAAAGGTCTTATATTACCACCCTGAAGTTTTCTTCTTCTGAATCTCTCTTAACGTAAGCAGCATGGAGAGGATAGGAATGAGAGGTTTGTTTCTAACAAAACACATCCTGTGTTTTTCATATTTTCTCTGCATTTTACTTGAAAAATGAACAATTTCTTTGTTAAGTTTATCTCCCCCTCCTCTCACATTTTATCATAAGTATGAAGAAGACAGGTGGAACTTTCCACAGTCTGCCTGGAAATCTGCTCAACTAGAAAATTCAGTATATTTGGTAAATTTTCTATTTCCACATCACTACAAGCAACAGTGTGCCTGACTTTTTGGCCACTACATAACAAATCTGTGCTTTCAGTCAGATTCCAATAACATTGTCCTTATTTTTCTTTACTTCTTCATCAGTAGATTTCTTGAGGACTATTGGCATAGTCTAAGAATTCTTTCTGGCCTTTCTGGCCTCTTATTAGCAGTTTTCTTAAGATTTGCCCAATGTTTTCCCATCACTGTGTCCAAAAGCCACTCCTACATGTTGTTTTGATTGTTTGTTGCTCCAGCACCTTGAATTCAGCCATCAAAAGCTATTCCAGCTGGATGACATAGCTCACACCTGTAATCCCAGCACTTTGGGAGGCTGAGGTGAGAGGATTGCTTGAGCCCAGGAGTTTAAGACCAGCCTGGGCAGCATGATGAGCCCTCATCTCTATAAAAAAATTATAAAAAATGGGCATGGTGGCATATGACTGTGGTTCTAGCTGCATGGGAGGCTGAAATGGGAATTTGCTTGTGCTTGGGAGGTAAAGGCTGCAGTGAGTCATGATCATGTCACTGAACACCAACCTGAATGATAGAGTGAGACCCTGTCTCAAAAAAATAGAAAAAAATTAAAAAAAATTCAAAAGCTATTCCACTGATCTCTTATTGTCGTATAAATCATCCCAAGACATTTCTGCTTAACAACAATAGTATTTATCTTACTTACAATATGCAGTTCAGCATAAGCTGGGCCAAGTCAGATGTCTGATGTTGGAATCATCATAAGGCCTTTCTCATTCATTTGTCTGGGAGAGATTTTGACTGCAAGCTGGGACTTTCAGCTAGGACTGTCTGCTGTACACCTACCTTGGTCTCTCCATTTGAACCGGGCTTCCTCATGATAAGGTAGGTTGGTTTCAAGTTTGAGTATCCTAAGGGAAACAGATAGAAGCTTTATCACCATTTATAATTGAGTTTGAGAAGCCATGCAGCATTACTTCTGCTGCATTTTGTTTGTTGAAAAAGTCACAAAGATCTGCTCAATTTCAAGAGATTGGAAAGTAGACTCTTCCTCTAGATTGTGGAGTGTCAAGGTTCTGCATGAGTATATAGGACCAAAAATATTGCTATGGTCAGTTCTGGAAATACAGTCTGCCATACTCAAATTTTACACATGTTGTACAATTTAATTCTCATAAATATTGAGGAGTCTTTACTATCACCATATTACAAATGAGAAAACTGAAACAAAGGGAAGTCAAATAACTTGTACAAACAACTACATCTTGCAAGTGTCACCACCAGGATACAAACCTAGTCCATCTGGACCCTGTACACTTAGTCACTACTCAGCATACCTCTTTAGGCACTCATTAGCAATGCCACTTTGGACAAATTAATGAATCTGGCTACATCTCTGTACCTAGGTCTGTAAATTGTGAATGACAACAGTTAGCCTTTAGTTTGGCTTATAAGTGCTCAACAAATTATAGACATCACTGCTACTATTTTCAAAAGAATCTTGAGGTTTGGTTTTAAATATTTGAGAGATCTGTTTTAAAAATCCATCTCTGAAATATAGCATAACTGGTATAAACAATATTTATAAATTACATATATGATTTTAAAGGATTGACAAATGATTGCAAGAGAAAATAACAGGGAATATTGCCATATTTTGAAGAATATGAAGCAATCTGAAATCTAGATCTTATTATAATTTAAGGTAGATTGTTTTTAATTCATTTCTAGTCTAAAAAGACTGCTAATAACACTGAAATAGCAATCTTATGGATGACTCTGGATGTGTATATTTAGATTTTTTTTTTTTTTTTTTTTTTTTGAGACAGAATGTCAGTCTGTTGCCCAGGCTGGAGTGCAGTGGCAGTCTTGGCTCACTGCAATCTTCACCTACTGGGTTCAAGCAATTCTCCTGCCTCAGCCTTCCAAGTAGCTGGGATTACAGGTGCACAACACCACACCTAGCTAATTTTTTGTATTTTTAATAGAGACGTGGTTTCACCATGTTGGCCAAGATGGTCTTGATCTCCTGACCTTGTGGTCCGCCCTCCTTGGTCTCCCAAAGTGCTGGGATTACAGGCATGAGTCACTGCACCTGGCCTACATTTTATTTTTAATTGTTATCCTTTAACCGTAAACTTTGAGCAAAAGCATTATCACCAGACTTTAGTAAAATTGTTGGAAAAATCTGTCTTTCAATTTCAGCAGCCCCATTCCATCCATGGTTTGATTTTCTCAGGTTTCATTTACCTGTGGTCAACTGTTGTCCAAAAATGTGACAATATTTTGAGAGAGAAAGAGAGAGATAGGGAGACTACACTCACGTAACTTTTATTACAGTCTATTGCTATGATTGTTCTATTTTACTATTATTTATGATCGCTAATCTCTTATGTACTTAACTTATACATTAAACTTTATAAAAAGTATGTATTTACAGGAAAAGATGTAGTATATATAGAGATTGATATGATCTTCTATGGTTTTAGGCATTCACTGGGGGTCTTGGAATGTATCCCCTGCAGATAAGGGAGGATTGTGGTATGAGATGTGAAATGTATGATAATGAAACATTACACCTCTCATTAAGATCCATAATGTTGATAGGGGATCTATAATCAAATTGCATGGCTTCACATAGTATTTTCCTCTAAACATCCAAACAATACTTCAAGAATATTATTTTGAGCTCATGAATTTTGAGTACTTGCATGGTTATATACACATATATAATATTTATATATATAACATATATTATATATATTATATATATTTATATATGTGTGTGCATGTGTATGTGTATGTGTGTGTTGTGTATGTATCTCTCTTTCTAGATCTATTCTTGATGTTTGTCAACCTTACTTTGCACCCAGGGAAGCTGATTCCAATGGACTGCATCAAGACTCTTGTCCTACTGCTTTTGATTGTCCTAAAATATGTCAAAAGCACCAGAGAGAAATAGGAGGGAAATTGAAGGAAGTCATATATTTGTTGCTCCTGCTGCCTCACAAAGCCAGGTCTCTGTAGATGTGCTGCATGTGTTCAACATCACTCAGCAACATCCTAGGACCCTCTCCATATAGCTGTCTTCTTAGGATTTTAGTAATTGCTACCTCTCCCTGTTTTTTTCTGCTCTATCAAGGGCAGAAATTTACTAGTAATAGGGGCCTTTAATACACAGTTTTCCCTCAGTATCCTCAGGGTATTTGTTATAGGACCCGTCACAAATATTAAAATCCAGAAGTGCTCAAGTTCTCCAGTGGCCCTCCATCTCTGTGGGTTCTTCATCTGCCGATTTTGATTGTAGTTGAATCCACAGATGCAAAACCTGAGGACGTAGAAGACTGACTGTACTCTGTTAGACATGAAGATAACTAAGGGATACAGGTTCCAATCTAATGTGGAAAACCAGCAGATACATAATTAGCTATAATATAAGCCCCACAAAATTAATTCCTTCTGAGAGGAACACATGAAGGATTCAGAATAGAGGTGGTTTTTAATTGAGTCTTAAAGCACAGGTAGGATTTTAACAGCATTTAAAATAATTAGCTATACTTCCTAAATTCTAATAAAAAATCTTACATGGCAAAATCTAAAACTATATGTAGCTGATAATATAATATTATCAAATTTTAAAGAAAGGCATTTTAGGTAAGAGTACTAAAGTGAAAAAGAAATTAGAAAAGAAATTAACATATTCTAAAAAAGTGACTGTGAAACAAGGGTAAAATGAATTGTGGAATTTTATGGAACATAAAGCTGAAATGGTACAAATAAAGGAGGACAGCTTCATGCCATCAAGCCATTCTTCATGTCATAATTTTTTGTCACCTTCTCGTGCACCCTTTTCTGACCATTTAATCTAAACTCTATTCTCCCATCCATGGAGCTCTCTATATCTATTTTCTATTGCAATATCTTTATGTAGCATTCATTGTGATCTAACCTACAATACATTTACTTAATTATTTTGCTTATTGCCTCTTTCCCTATCCAATTTGTTTAGAACACAGAACCTGTAAGAAAATACTTTTTGTTGATTTGTGTATTTTTATCTCCAAATGCCTGAAAAATAAAATAGTTTTAGAGAACAAATAGACACTCAGTAAATATTTGTTACATAAATTAATCGAGATATTGTATTTGTTATTACATTAAATATATGTATGCAAAATTAGCTTTCAGATTGTAATGACAAAAATTAAGTATTTCTAACTCAGATCCTCTCAAATGAGTGTATAAATTATCTTCTTTAATGATTTCCCTCTCATTTACATATTTTTAATATTTATTGTTGAGATTTTTGACCTCGTTTCATTGGTACATATACAATGTTGTAACAGAGTCTCAGGACTAGAAGAGCATTAACACAGGTTAGTTCAAACACTTTCCTTCCATCTAATGGTCTTAGATATTCTCCATCACTATCAATCTCTCATTTGTTTTGATTTTAAATTTGTTATTTAGTTTCTTTAAAATTTTGAAGGTAGCCTTCTCATGAAAATGTACATTCTAGCAGACATTATTCTCACAAAGTTATTCTGTCTTTTAAATTGACCATCATAAACAAGAGGTAGGATTAGTTTCAGATGGGATAACTGACCCTAGAATAAGTATTCACAATCTTAGCCTGAATTTTTATTTTTTCACCACTTTGATCATAATTCTCCATTGTAATCTATTGTCTGTGGTTGCTGATAAGAAGCATACGGTCAATAAAGCTTATTGTGAATCAAGTGATTTAAAAGTGAAGCTTTCTCTGGTTCTGCTGTTTGAAGACTCTGACCATCTTCTCTATCACACCCTGGCACCTTTTGCCCTTCCCTGCTTCAGTGTTTCTCCATGTCATTCATCAGTTTTATTATATTTTAACTGTGCATGTAATTCTAGCTCAGCTGTTCATTTTTCTCAGTTGTTCATATACTTTTCTTTTTTTTAATCCTCTCTAGGTACTCATGAGACATCTGCAGTCCGTCAAATCATTATTTCCTTGTAGGTTACCTATCTTTTATCTTTGGTAGCTTTTAAACCCTTTATATTATTGTCCTTCATGTGTCGAGTATTTATTATTTGTTTTCTAAAACATATTTATTTTATTTTATTATTATTTTCTTTTTGAGACGAAATTTTACTCTTGTTGCCCAGGCTGGAGTGTAATGGTGCGATCTCGGTTCACTGCAACCTCCACCTCCTGGGTTCAAGTGATTCTCCTGCCTCAGCCTCCCGAACAGCTGGTGTTACAGGCATGTGCCACCACACCCGACTAATTTTGTATTTTTAGTAGAGACGCGGTTTCTCCATGTTGGTCAGGCTGGTATCCAACTAACGACCTCAGGTGATCCGCCTACCTCGGTCTCCCAAAGTTCTGGGATTATAGACGTGAACCACTGCACCCATCCAAAAAAAATTTTATTGTTCTTTCTTGCTCCTTGGAATTAATGTCAAATCTGTTAATTTATGTCTATCTTTAATTTTGCAAAAGTGTCACCCATTACACTTATGTATCTGTCCCTCAGTATCCCAGCTATATTCCCCCTTTAAAATATCTCATTGGCCTATGTGTTTCCTCAAATTATTCTTCAAATTTCTTAGTTTTTAAAAATATTTTTGTTAATCCTTTTTATCGATTTATATTGTGATCTAGATGAATTTCTCAATATAATATTCTAAATTATTTATTATTTGACTACATTAAACCTAGAATTTTTAATTTCAGTGGCGATATTTTTTATTTCTAAGCTTTCTCTAAGTACAATTCAGTTGTACTTTTTAAAGGTATATATACTTATGTTTAGTAATTTATTTGACCATATCCATCCTAGAGTTTAAATTTCAATAACTATTTTTTATCTCCAAGATTTCTATTTTTTTATATTTGTCTTTTGTATGTAATGTTTACCAGGGTTTTTTTTTTTTTTTGCTAATTTATTGTATTATGAATATCATTTCCTCATTTATATCTCTGGAGTATTACACATATTATTTTTAAGTGTTTTAGATGCTTTCATTATTTTTCTTTCATTTAAAGGAGTTAATTTTCAATCAATGCATTTTTTTAGCATTGATTAGTTGTATGTTCATTTTTTCACATTTGAAAATTTGCTCTGCAAGATCATTTTAAGGACAATATTTTTATCTTTAATTTTTCCTCTTCTACTTTTTGGTCTCTCTTTTCTATTTACTGGCTTAATGCTTATTTTCTAAAGTCTGTAATCCAGAATCAAGTTATGGGCTGGGAGTGGTGGCTCATGCCTGTAATCCCAGCACTTTGGGAGGCCGGAGCAGACGGATCACGAGGTCAGGAGATCAAGACCATCCTGACCCTCATGGTGAAACCCTGTCTCTACTAAAAGTACAAAAATTAGCTGGGCGTAGTGGTGCGGCCCTGTGATTTCAGCTACTTGGGAGACTGAGGCAGGAGAATCACTTGAACCTGAGAGTCGGAGGTTGCAGTGAGATAAGATGGCACCACTGTACTCCAGCCTGGTCACAGAGTGAGATTCTGTCTCAAAAAAAAAAGAGCAAAACAGAATCAAGTTATGTATTGGTTGCTAGGGGAGCCTGACCCCCAAACATTGGGGACATTTCAGATATGTCCATCATCCATATGCCTAATGGAAGCCTGACTCAAAATGTCCTCAGGAGGTACTGTGTGCTCCCTTCCTCTCCCTAGGCACACATCTGCCAATAAATGGCAATCTAGGCAAATGTGAACAGCAACCTATTTCAAAACTTTTTATCACAAATGGGTAGTCTCACCTCAACAGAAAGCTTGATTCCAGTTCATCATCTTATTTGGAAAGCAAAAAGCATACTTTCCAGTCTGTCTCTGCCTTTTTTAAAACTGAGAACCAGTAGACTGTTCATGTCCACTATGCTCACTATGCTGTTTATATTTCATATTTGGTTCATAGAAATATTTAATGTATTA
The DNA here is from genome assembly GCF_003255815.1 of Theropithecus gelada. Taxonomy (NCBI): domain Eukaryota; kingdom Metazoa; phylum Chordata; class Mammalia; order Primates; family Cercopithecidae; genus Theropithecus; species Theropithecus gelada. The sequence goes on along the minus strand of NC_037685.1, from coordinate 85,234,341 downwards.
AGTATAATTTTTATTTTAATATTCTCTCTTTGTATTTTTAGTGGTATGCATCTAACCAAAGGCAAGACAGTGTGGTCTTCAAACCATTTAATAAGAATATCATCTTGATCACAATTCATCCTTTATTTTAATATTACATTTATAAAATCTATATTATAATAAAAGTGTGTCAATAAGATAATTATTTCTTATTTCTATTATAATGGAGGCAAAGCCCAAGCCAATAGAAGTACAGACAATGAAATAAAATGGCTACACCTAAGGAATTCTTAGAAAGAATTCCTGAATTATCTATCTCTTTTAAGAACAGAGAGAGTGATGGTCTTGGACTATCAGTAGGAATTTTCCAGGTGAATAATCAACAGTAACAGATTCAAGGAAAAGAGCATTATGCATAGACAAATAAAGCTGTTAGAGGCTACAGTCATAGCAGCCTAAGATTCACATCAGAGAGGGCAGTAACTGCATGAAAATAAAACGTCCTCTCCAAAAGGTCTGGCAGATTCGTCATATTGAAGATTGCATTTGTTTATGTAAACATCCGTGAATCAGCTACTGAGACTGGTGATTACTATTTACTCTGGGTCAAAAGTCCACGTCTATAATATGAAGACATGGACTAAGGCCCACTCAAAGCATGCAAATGAAAAATGAGATAACATTGCTAGAAAGATGAACAGATGGAGATGTAGCAAACACAACAAATATTTATTAAGAGGAGAGGGCTGTTAAATGTGGCCATAAACACATGCTGATTAAACAAAAAATAAATACCATTCATTGTCAAAAGAAAATTAAAAATGAGGTTCTATGCACACACACATATTTGTAATATATACACATTTTTGCATCTGCCTATCTATTGAGCCATGTTTTTAAACACTTTGTACATAGCTGTCTTAATTGGTTTAATATAAGTTGTGTATTTATCTATTTGTAAATCCTTAATTTCTATATTAAACTTCTTGAGGAAATCTTAGCATTCAACCTTGTATGTGCATATAACATATATACTTCAATAAATATCAGATAAATCCCTAGTTAATAGTATTAAAATACATACATGTGTCTAAATTAGGTATAGCATATATATAAATAATATATATTTACACACAGAAAGAAAAGCCCATATGCTAACCGGTTTCCAGATTTTGCTGAAATAGAACTTTCCAAAATGAGTACTACATATTAGCTCTTTCAATTAATAATGGTTTAAAGACATTAATTTCAGGAACAAAGGCATCAATTATGAGGATACTCAATGACCTAATTAGGAATGCATTTTAGGAATAATAATGTTAAATTGGAAGGTTTAATCATTAAATCTAAGGGCATAATTTTATTTTATGATGTATTATTTTAATCTGTAACCTTACTTCCACATTTTGTAAAAGTTTTCCAATACATTAATCCAACATTATGAGCTCTTTCTCAACCCTGTTGACCAAAAATCTCTGAAATTTCTACTTCAATTATTTTCTTGTTAATTTACCCTCTTCAGAGATTGCTCTCTACCCTTTTCACATTAACAAGTGATGACTCTCCTTTGTTATATACTTTATATGGGGACTGCTTATCTTTCACTTCCCTTGGGGGAAAATGAAGTAATGCCATGTTCTTCTGTCACCATGGTCTCTAGAAAAACACTTTCTGTGTTTTAGCCTCATGAAAAAAACTTTGTGGTTTTGTTGTTAATTCCAACTAATGAAATTACCATTGTCCTGTTGTCCTTTTTATTGTTACCAATTTATCTCCAGTCAGACACTTACCTCCTTTATGAGTTGGATTATATTTACCTCCACCTCGATTATTGACATCATCCTTCTCATAGCATCCTTTGTTCTTAACACTATCCATGGTAGCATTGAAGAAAGGTCTCCAATACTCAATGGCTGCCTAGCTCAACACCGCCTATGGCAGAATAGAAGGGGTCTTCACAGAGCTCCTCATCCTTACTTAGAAGCATTCTTCCCATGGATTCAACAATATTGACAATGAACTATATGAAGGGTATAAGAAGCTTTGCTTTAGGTGAACAGATTATTCCACAATGTGAATACTTACCACCATTGTATTTGGTGAGGGGAAGCTTATATTATAACTTGTCTGTTTTGTTTGTTTGTTTGTTTTTGTTTTTGAGACAGAGTCTGGCTCTGTCTCCCAGGCTGGAGGCACAATCTTGGTTCACTCCGCCTCCTGGTTTCAAACCATTCTGGTGCCTCAGCCTCCTCAGTAGCTGGGATTACAGGCGCATGCCACAATGCTTGGTTAAATTTTGTATTTTTAGTAAAGATGGAGTTTCACCATGTTGTTCAGATTGGTCTCAAACTCCTGATCTCAAGTGATCTGCCCACCTCAGCCTCCCAAAGTGCTGGGATTACAGGCATGAGCCACCACACCCGGCCATATTATTACTTGTTATTGGATAGACCACCTATCCTTACTATCCCATCTGGCCCATACACATATGATTCCTGCCTCATTGTTATAAGATCAGGCTATCACTGGCATTCCCTTTTTTCCCTGTGAGACCAATAATAGTAATTCCATTATGTTCTAGTTTTTGGAATCTAAGGCAACATGAAGCATATAAGGACTCCATGTCATCCCTTTGTCACCAAGACTGTTACCCCTATATGGTTGAGTACATAATATTCATGATCCATTGTGTCTCTACAAATTACTCTGTAACAAAATTTCCTGTATTCCGAACTTATTTTCTGAGTGCTCTTGAGATAGGAATTCCTGTGCAGTCCTATCATATAATTTTTCTTCCTGAAACCTACTGGCACAGAATATGAGGGTAAGATAGGTTTTCTACTTATACATTATACTACTTTATGACTATGGTTCTTCTATCCTAGTTAAAATATTAAAACAGTAACAAAAATAACTCAGCTTTTTTGAATAACTAATAGCCTATAAATCATTAGCTTTTATATTACCATAGTCCACCATCCCTCCAATTACTTCTTCTTACTAATTTTATTATATGGCTTATTTTTCTCTTTTTTTTTTTTTAATCTCTCTCCTACTACTCCTGCCCTCCTTTTATATTTATCTCAGGTTCATACAGAGGATTCATCCAACAATTTGACTTGTTATTTTCAATGCCTGTATCCTCCTTATCTCAACTTCTACCATGCACACAGCCTAGAGCTTTCATTAACAACAGTTGTACCTTTTTCCACATAAAAATGTAAAGAATTTTACCTTTTCTTTAATCTTTCCTCTTTCTTGCAAAATCTCTATAGCACACATACCCCAACAATTATTCAGTCTCATTGTGGCCTTCAATCAGTTGATCTTAACTTCTTATTCTCAAGTGTCTTGGCTTTGTTCAAAGATATCTTCTTTTCTATATTTGCTCCTTTTCTAAGTGATCTTAGCCAGTCTCAACTATACTGTGATAACTAATACATTTGCATCTTCAGTCCTGACATCCCCTCTGAACTCAAGACCCATATATTCTGATATCTTCACTTAGATGTCTAATACGCATCTCAAACTTAGCATGACCAAAACAAAACCCCATACTACCCCCGCCATAAAAATGTGATTTTGCTTTCAGTGCTTTTCATCTTAACAAATGGTACTACTACTCACAGTGGGTCAAACAAGAAATCCTTGAGTCACTTTTGACTCCTCTTTCACACACTCCACATGTAGTATCCATGAGCATATGATGTATAATTTATTATTTAAAACAGGGGTACCCAACTACCCGGCCGTGAACCAGTACTGGTCTGTGACCTGTTAGGAACCAGGCAGCGCAGCAGGAGGTAAGCAGCGGGCAAGTGATCATTACCACTTGAGCTCCACCTCCTGTCACATCAGTAATGGCATTAGATTCTCAAACGAGAATAACACCTAATGTAAACCACACATGTAAGAGATCTGCGTTGCGTGCTCCTTACAAGAATCTAATTAATGCCTGATGATCTAGGTGGAACAGATTTAGCCCCAAATCATCCCTCCCCGCACTGGTGCCAAAAAGTTTGAGGGATGATTGATTTAAAACATTTTAAAATATACAATACTATACAAATCTTATCCCATCTCACTTATTCTATTGCAATTACTCAGGCCAGCATCTCCTTCTAATACATTGGCTTTTATTACACCTTACTAATTGGTTTTCCTATAGCCTTTCTTTCCTCTACCCCATTCATTTATATGACAAATTATATTCTCATTCCTCTTTTCTCAACACTTCAATGGTTTTCCTTAATATGTAAACTAAAACTCTTACTATGTCCTAGAAATTTTAATATAATAGCTATGTTTGCTGTACTGAAATTGTGAGTAGGCCCAATGATGAAAGATAAAATGAAATGGAAAACTAACTGTGTTAAAAAATATGGTGAATGAGAAATGGAGATTCTAGAATATGAAATTTAGGGCTAGACAACTTGTGCTGTTGTGCCGATCCCCTTGTTCTTCCTTCTACTTGCTTACTCTAAGTGTGTGTAAAAAGCAATAAAGCCAATGTTATGGGTCCTTCTGACCTGGTGGATTCTTCCACAGACATGGAGCACTGAAGACCCAGAATTTTGGACATATGCCAGTGAAGAATGCATATGGTACCAAGGTGCTGTGTCCAATTGCACTGTCATGTATCATTGAGATCATGTACCTCCTTTTTATTACTGTGGTTAGTGTGGGAGTCAAACAAAATTATTAATATCCTGGGCTGAGTCCAAGTTGCTATTATTCTTACCAACCCACAATGCTGGATCAGCTTTCCATGTTTTCATCTGGTTTTGGTCTGTTCTTTTAAGACACCAAACACGCTTGTCCCTGGGCTTTGTACTTGCTATAGCCATGATCATGAACATTCTTGCTCCAAATAATCATGTATTTTTTTTATTTTTAACGCCATTAAGTTCTCTTCCCAAATGCTTTCTTTGTAGATATGCTTTCCCTGGAGATTAAGGAAATTCTCCTGGCTGCTCTACTGTCCTTGCCCTGATAGATTTACTAACTAAAATTACATTAACATTTTACTTGTTTAGTGGCTGAGTATATCACTAAGGCCCATGCTTAAAAATGTGTCAACTTTTTTTCTCAGTGTCGCCTCCTAGTTCTTAAAATTGTTTCTAATACATATGAGCTCTTAACAAAAAAAAGTGTTGAATAAGTCTGAAGTTATTTAAATATAAACCCAACATAATTCAGTCTTTTAGTCCCTTGCACTTCGAAACTCCAATGATTTTTATGTCTACTCTAATTTGCTAATAGCTCAGATTAGTGTTTTCATTGCAAACATCTACAGACTTGAATTCTGACCACAAATACGTATCTCCCAATTTGTCTCATGCTTTCATTCCCAGTAATCCTGGTCTGCTACTTTATCAAGTCCTTAAATCTCTTAATACCACTTTCACCTTTTTCTTGGCTAATACACCACCTCAATTCACCCCCAGCCCATGCTCAGATATTTTTAAATTATTTCTGGACCTTTCCACCATCATTTTTTACTTGAATTTCTCTTTTTTTTTTCTCTCAACTCCTTTAATATGTCAAATTCCACATTTACCATTTCTAAAATTCCCAAATTTGAGTAAATTCTATAATTATATTTCTCCTTTTCAGCAAAGCAGTCTTCAAGTAAAATAAAAGAATCATCTGAGCAGTGGACTTTCAATAAATGTATATTGAATTCCAATCTCAACCGAGATATCAATATGGCTCAGAGAACTATTTGTGTCTTGCTCATCTCCTTTCATTACCATTAGCAGATATGGTGAAGTATAGAAAGCAATATCAAGCTGTATATCTATCTCAAACACCTCCACTCTCGGCATATTATTTCACTTATTCCTTTACAGATGGGAAATAACAGATGAGGGTCTGTAATTCCTGTGCGTTACAACCAAATCACATAATCATCTCTGTACATAGCTCTTCTGTTTTCTTTCTCCAATTTTAGAGACAGTGATGTTCCCTGTTTCTCTCATCATTTTACTTTGCTTTACTTTTTAAGGCAAAACTCCTTAATTTTAATGTCATGTTCTCTTTCCTCTATAATACTATGATTACAAATTTTCCTCTCCCTTAAATATTTGGCTTCCCCTCCCAGCCTGTTTGGTCTTTCCTACTTGCTCATTTTTCCAACAAACTCAAAGTGTAATACTATATTTTGATAAAAACTTTTCTGACCTTACCTGGATGGTTTATTCCTAACTCTTTGTATCACCATGTGAAAGTTATATAGTCCTAGACCAAAGAGCTCGCTGTATCATCAGCCATGTAAAAAAGCAGCACAATTAAAATCTCTTCTGATTTTTTATTTGCATAATAGTTCTGCTGTGAAAAATAGATTACAGTTAGAATAATTCTTTCCCTGTACATAACTTCTCTTAACACATTGTGAAGCATCTCAAGGAAAAGCTTTCCTTAGTCCATGTGCCATTTTCCAGCCACGTTGTTGGAATAACTTTTTAAAACTATATATAGCTTAAGAAAGAATAGATGAATACATTTTTTTAAAATCTCTGGGAAGGCCACAATTGTTTCTACCCACCCAAATCCCCTATGCCTCCTTTATGCTTAGGGTAATGCTTATAAAAATGAGTCCTTGTAACAGAATATCCTTGATAAGCTTTTAACTTACAAAATATAGTGGTGGAGACTTTCTCCCAAGATAACAAACTAAAAAAAATATCATTCCTGCTAAAACTGTTCTGTTGGTTAGTAAATTAAATATATAATCTATTAATTTAGGAACCACAAAGGGTCTTATTAAAACAGAAGTTCCTCTACTTCTTATCTCTGTCTTGAGCACCAGTCTCAATGCATTACCTCTTTCCCACATTGTAATTAATGAGAATTAGTTTTCTACTTTATACGCTTTCAAAAAGCAACACAAAATCAAGTGTCCAAAGACATATAAATTAAAATAAAGATTTGGTAACTTTTAAACCAAATATATATTATACAGTAGAACTAGTAACACAGATGCCAATTTGATGCTTCAGGGCTTTGGGAATGCCTTCTCTTCCATTGCTGTCTTACTGTCTTCCTTGGTTCAGCAGACGAACTTTAGGCAATGCCGAGAAAGGAACCCACAGGTCAGCATTCTGCTTGAGAGGTGCCATATGTTTCCTCACCCCAACAATTCTACCAGATGTATTTTTCTGCTGAATTATTGCTCACTGTCAGAATAGTCACCACCCATCCCCTTGTTCCCATAGTCTCTATTCTCACCCCAACCCTGTTCTGGGTCTTGGTAGCATTTCTCTTCCTTTACCTAGTAAACAAGTAATGGCAGGAAACAACAGGTGCTGGAGAGGATGTGGAGAAATAGGAACACTTGTACACTGTTGGTGGGAATGTAAACTAGTTCAACCATTGTGGAAGACAGTGTAGCAATGCCTCAAGGATCTAGAACTAGAAATACCATTTGACCCAGCCATCCCATTACTGGGTATATACCCAAAGGATTATAAATCATGCTGCTATAAAGACACATGCACACATATTTACTGTGGCACTATTTACAATAGCAAAGACTTGGAACCAACCCAAATGTCCATCAATGACAGACTGGATTAAGAAAATGTGGCACATAATACACCATGGGATACTATGCAGCCATAAAAAAAGATGAGTTCGTGTCCTTTGTAGGGACACAGATGAAGCTGGAAACCATCATTCTAAGCAAACTACCACAAGGATAGAAAACCAAACACCATATGTTCTCACTCATAGGTGAGAACTGAACAATGAGAACACTTGGACACAGGGTGGGGAACATCACACACCGGGACATGCCATGGAGTGGGGGGAGGGGAGAGGGATAGCATTAGGAGATATACCTAATGTAAATGATGAGTTAATGGGTGTAGCACACCAACATGGCACATGTATATATATGTAACAAACCTGCATGTTGTGCACATGTACTCTAGAACTTAAAGTATAATTAAAAAAAAAAAAAGTAATGGGAACAAAAAGAGTGATTGGTTTGGCTGTCAAAAGTGAAAAAGTCATGGAAATGTTGCTGCCAGTACAATCCAGATGAATAACATATGACAATTAAAATCAAGGCTTTTTCATATGTTAGGTGGAATTGTCAACTAGAAATAACACGTATAAATCAAGGTCAAACAATGTTAAATGTTTGAATCATGTAAAAGTACGTTTAGCTATAGATAGGACAGTAATTGTGGCTTCAATAACATAGAAATTTAATTTTCTCACATAAAAAGACTCTGAAAGAAAACAGTTGAGGGCTGGTCCGATGGCTTCATAGCATCAGTGACCTAAGCCCACTCTGTTGTATCATTGTCACAGCCATCTTCACCCGAGATCAGCACATGGTCCAAAATACTGCTAGAGCTCCAGCCATCATATCTGAGTCCAAGCAGGAGGAAGGAAGATGGGTAAAATATTTTGCCCACTTTGAAATTAGATGGACAGGTCCCAAATTAGCAGAATTTTTACATTTTGTGATTTTATAATTACTGCATCAAATTTAACCAAGTAATACTTTAAAGATTATTGTTCCCAATGATGGATCATAAAAATGATCTGGGTATATAACAGTAGTCATGTTTTAGATTTATATTTTCTTTGATATAAATGTAGTTGCTTTTAACACATGATCTAGCAATGCTATTTCTCTAAGCATCCTAGCATCTATGTGTATATTAATAGTAAAAATTTAAAGAACTAGTGAGCTACAGCGATATAATTTCATGTTGAATTTAATGATCCATAAAACCACCTAGGGTTTCATCCTTTTCATATTTAGGGAAATTCAAATGTGTGGTTATTCTGAATTAATGAAATGTAATTAAAATATTCTGAGAAATGCCAAAGACACATTAGCTTATATTTTAAATGACTTGTCATACATTTAGTAACTGTTTCTAAAGGACTACAGAAACCAACATTAATTCAGGCTCTGGAATTCAAACTTTAAGTTCCATTAAAAATAAGCAAATTAAACACAGCTAAACAAGACTTTCAATTAAAATAATAAATATATTTGGCTTCACTTGAAGCTGTCACTCAATACATTCTTAGCATTTTGGATCCTACAAGGACTTATAACTTACTAGACTTCTTTAGACTTTTATACAAGGTTAAAGTTGTGAAACAAGCATTACATTTTGTTATAAAGTTATTGGGAAGGCAATTTCAGGTGTTTCTCTCAAATAAACCCCAGTGCAAACATTCTACTATGCCTCCTGAGAATCTTTGTTTTGGAAACATTCATAAACTGCACCAACGTTGCAATAGACGTATGTATTATGAAGAGATACATTTGGATTTTCTTTGAGCTTTATAAGATAAATTAATTACTTAGTGATTCAAATTTTAAATATAATATTATTTGTTATGATTTTAATGTTTATCAAATGCATTGGAAAACAATGACAGTCAACAAAGTAAACACTGATAGTCAACAAAGTTAAAGATTTTCCGAATATTTTGCTGTTGAAAGAATCCAGGGAAAAAATTATAATGAGGCATTCAAAAACCCTATTAAAGTGCTCTGAAGTATAACTAATGTTTTTGCTTATGTTCAAAACAGTATCATTTAAGTGGTCTATAATTAATCTAATCCATGACATTAATTGTCAAATGTACTTCACAATGGAAGAGCTGTGACAGCTTAATTATTATATTTTAGGTAGTACTATCTTCTTCACATATTAAATTCAGAGGATTTAATAAGAAAAAAGATACTGCAAAGCATAAATGATCAAGTCATCATCACATTCCTTTGCTTGATTACTCTCTCTCAAAAATCAGTGAGTCCATAAAATATGGCTCATTCTCATGAGCTCTCCTTTAAAGGCAAAATGTGCCTTTAAAGGCTCTCATAAAGCTCTCCTTTAAAGGCAAAATGTGCCTAGAATCTACTCTTTCAAATTTGTGCATGTGCCTAGCCTTGTGTTTTCTAGTCCTTCTATCAGGCTCCCAGTTATTCCTTGTACTAGTTCTCCAGACTGTTCCTGCTGGCCCTCTACTTGGGCCCCAGCCTTTTTCTTAATTCATCTCTGGCCTTTTCTCCAACTCCTCTATAAAATCACTAGTGATCTTAAAAATAATTGAGCTAACTTAATAAATTAATATAAAGTGTTAATGATTTATATGGGTTTGGATTTTTTATGTTTTTGTTTTTGTTTTTTTTCCTGGAAAGTTTACCATTTAATGGAAGTCACCAGACAAGAAAAACATAGAAAAAAATAAGACATTGGGGCAAAAATGACTATTTCAATTACACTAACTTAAACCACAAAGACACTTGCCTATCTCATTTGAGCCTAAAGCTGATCTAGCTAAACACTTTAAAGTCACTTTTTCAAAGTTAATCAGATCATATCTTAACATAGATAACTTTTTTTTACATTGAAGTTCTGTAATTTCCTTTTGTGGATAATGATAGATAAATTTTCCACTTTGTCTAGTTTTATAGAAAATAAAATTATTAAGATTATTCTGAGGACTCAGAATGAATGTTCATAACTGGGCAGACATAATATATACAATATGTAATTTTTTAAACAACACAGTATGTGGAAAGGATAGGTAAAGCTGCTTCTCTAGCAAAGCAGCTCTCTCAAGATTGTCTATATTGCCTCCCTATTCAAAATGATCCCACCTAATTCTTCAATCCCAGTGGATATGTGGGATAAGATGTCCCTGTCTAGACAAGAGCTGTAAGTGCCATGCCTAATTCAGCTTTTTCTAAGAGGTAATAAATTCATGTTTTTCCTCCTAAGTAATAATGAATACCCACTCTGGTTCACTACGTTGTTTAAAAACATCCCTGAAATTGTATATTTCTATGTATAATGATGTAGGAAGCAGCAAAAGCAAGATATCTTATGCCTTGTATATAAAAGTGATAATGGTAGTAAGAGCAAAATAAAACAGGAAGAGACACATTTTATTCAGAATACCTTCATCTCACTTACAAATAGGCAGTCCTAGTCTCAGTTTGGGCACTGATTGTTGGTTTAGAAAACCTCTGGATGACCATGGCACGTTAATAGACATGGAAGTGGCCTTCTGAGTGTACCCACTGTGTTCCGGTCAGAAGATGTCAATACATAACTAGCTCAGTGTTTGACAAAAAAGTTTACCCTCACCACATGTCATTGCGGTTAGTTAATTGCTGCAACTTCTAGCACTGTAACCATCAATGATATTTTCTCTTTAGAAAATAAAGAAAATGGCTAATGAAAGATACTTTTATGAGTGGTTATGAGACAAAGAAAAATAGTTCAAATTCAGAACACCGTCATTTTCAGAAGTTTCATTTTGCATGGGAACCTGTGGAAGTGATTTTCTCAGGCTCCCTTCTGGCCAATTCATGGAAAAGCAGTAATCAATCACAATTGTTTTATAGAATTGAGTTGCTGGTACCATGTCACAACAAACCGATTAAACCCTCCCAGAAGAAATCACCAACTTTATTGGGACTAATGGTATCTAAGACCTTAAGTTAGGAAGCTGTTTTCATTTACCCTTCAAGGAAAAGTCTCGCTTCTGAAAACTCAGCAAATCTGATTTATTTTTTTTTTTTTTAAGAATAGATCTTATCCAAGTAGTACACTACACCATTTTTCACATTTCAAGATATCAAAGGATATTGTGTTTTTGGTATAATAGTGAAAATTAATCTTCCTTTCAAAATGTTTTAATAATTAACCCATCTTGATACAGAGTGTGTCAAGTTATCATCTGCTTTTTCTAACACATGTTTACTTATGTTTCTTAATGCATTTATTAATAATAAAACCGTGAGCCAGCTCTTTGTTCTTTAGTATATAACTTGAAAATCACGTATGTGGCTTCATAATGTAAGTATTATTGAATTTTGTTGCTCCGTGATATTCAATAAATGTTATTTAACAACAATGCCTCAGTGTGTTGTTAACCTCATGGAATGAGTCAAATTTTCTTATTCACTGTAATAAAAAGAAGATCAGGAATTTACTTGGCATTAGATCAATAGAACGCTTTTTACCTTTTTGCCTTCCTTCTTTCCTGTCTCCCTTCCCCTGCCCCACCCCTCCTGCTTACCCTCTTCCCTTCTTTTCCCTTTCTCCCTCCTCGTCTACAAAAATATTTTATCATAATACAAGCTGCAGAGGCAAGCCGTCTGAGTTCTAGAACCTCAATTAGTTTGTAAAAATTACGCATTTTATGTTTTAGAATGTAAATGTAATATACGTTATTATCTCAACAGTGAAACTTTTATTTTTTTGTAACATTTTAGGAACGACAAATCTCAAGTATTTAACACTCCAAAACAAGGGGCTAGCAGTTTACTCCCAAATGAAAATAATCAGCTTCCTATTTAAAATGACAAAAGCAGTTAAATAAGAAAGAAAAGGGATTATCTTTGCTTTTCAGAATAATATATCAAACATTTCTTCTACTGAAAGGAGTAAAGACTAGGCACTAAAAGATTATTGAGACTATTGCAATAACCTATTTCTGATACAATAAAGACTATAGCTATGACTATAGGTCAAGAAAGATGGTACAATTTTCAAGAGACGTTTCTGAGGTATACTCAGTAAAGCTATAGAAACTCCATAAATATATACACTTACTATGTATTCACAAAATTTGAAATGAAAAGCTAAAAAAAAAAAACAAAAAAAACAGTGAATAAACATACACGATGGTACTATCATAGAGGATTTTCAAGAGGCAGATAATGGTGAGAGGTTGAAAGTGCAATGTGTAAGCCCTAGTTTCTGAGAAATAAAAATATGGATTGGGTACAGTCATTGATGGTGATAGACATGAGATTATAATACATTGAAATAGGGACAGACACTGACAAAGTTAAAAAAATTGTGTGACACATTTATGACTTTACATATAAAGAGAAGAGGCTTACAGAGGTTTGGTTTTGTTGTTGTTCGGTTGTTACTGGCTAGCATGTAAGGACCCAGTTACTACTGTCACCTGCTCTTACGACTCAAAGTCTGTGGTCTTTTCTACTACTAAACTGCATTCAGAATCGAAAACAAGTTATTCTAAACTTTTCAGGTGTGAAACCTGCTAATATATCACATAAATATAATGTTAGCATGAGATGACAAAACTCACTTGGAAATCAGCTGATCAGTGGATCCAGAAGAAATTTAAAGAAATGTTGGCTGGACCCCGTGGCTCATGCCTGTAATCCCAACATTTTGGGAGGCAGAGGCATGTGGATCACTTGAGGTCAGGAGTTCAAGACCAGCATGGCCAACATGGTAAAACCTCGTCTCTACTAAAAATACAAAATTAGCTGGGCGTGGTGGCACAGCCTGTAGTCCTAGCTACTCAGTAGGCTGAGGCAGGAGAATTGCTTAAGCCCGGGAGGCGGAGGTTCCAATAAGCCAAGATTGTGCCACTGCACTCCAGTCTGGGAGACAGAGCAAGGATCCGTTTCCAAAAAAAGAAAAAAAATGTTACATGTTCTATAAAATAACAATATGTGGCTGGGCACCGTGGCTCACGCCTGTGATCCCAGCACTTCGGGAGGCCGAGACGGGCGGATCACGAGGTCAGGAGATCCAAAGCATCCTGGCTAACAAGGTGAAACCCCGACTCTATTAAAAATACAAAAAATTAGCCGGGCGTGGTGGCGGGTGCCTGTAGTCCCAGCTACTCAGGAGGCTGAGGCAGGCGAATGGCGCGAACCTGGGAGGCAGAGCTTGCAGTGAGCCAAGATCGCGCCAGTGCACTCCAGCCTGGGCGACAGAGCGAGACTCCGTCTCAAAAACAAACGAAAAACAATATGTATCACTGAGTTTTAACTGTAGAAGCAGAGAAACTGTGGTGGCAAATTAACTTCACATACAAAAGCAACATTGACTTTAAGAAATATATAAAAATATACATACATATATGTGTACATATACATAAATATATGTATATGCATACATGTATGTATGTATATGTATATATGTGTATGTATGCGTATATATGTATGTATGTATACGTGTATGTGTATATGTATGTATATGTACACATATGTATGTATATGTATATATGTATATGTATATGTATGTATACGTATATATGTATTTATGTATACTTGTATATGTGTATATATGTACACATATGTATGTATATGTATATATGTGTGTGTGTATACGTATATGTGTGTATGTATATGTATATATGTATATACCTGCACATATATTTACATATACATATATACTTATGCATGCATATATACATATATGTATATATACTATATATGACTTTAAGAAATATATACATGTATACATATATACTATATATGAATTTAAGAAATATATATATTCAACCATGAAGCAAAAAAAAGATTAATTTCACAAAACAGATTGCAAATACGCAAAAGTACATCTCAACTGTACGAAGAATACAAAAAAGATATCATACAAGATTTTTTATGTCCTATTCATAGACAAAAACAATAATTTATAAAAACCTTGTCACATATATAAGAAGAATAGAAAGGGATATGTACATTGTAGTTACAAAACATTTTCACTTATATTTTCATAATCTCTCACAAGGTATGACTAGTAGATTTGTTACTTTCCCCATTTGTCAAATATTAAAGAAAAAATCAAAGAGATAATTAATTTTTCTCTGGTTGCATAACGATTGTGATCTCAGGACTTAATGGCCACAATGGTAGTCATTAAGTTTCAATGCCTGAATTTTGAAGAAGACACATTCATCCCATAGCAGCTAGTGATCATAATAGCAATAGTAATGCTAAAATAATAATAGCTTACACTTATTGGGCACTTATTATTTGCCAGACACTATTCTGAGTGCTATACACAGATTAATTTAATCCTTACAAAGAGTCTAAGAATTAGGCAAGACAATATCATTATTATACAGATGAAGAAATTAGTATTTTAAGAGTAATACATTTAAGGGACAAGTTGGTAAGTTTTTTTTAAAAAGAAACTGTCTCAAGTATAAATGCATTTATCAGGACTTCAGAAGAATGAAAACTTTCAGTATTGAAGTATCAGGGACTTTGGAAAGGTAGGAGTGTTATTTTGGAAAAGAATTTAAGAACCTACCATATGCCCCTCACATATGTTTTGTAAGTGACCACATATTTAAGCTGTTGATAAGAATTTTTTTCTACTTATACACAAGTATGAGAGGCAATGTGATAAGTTGTCCTTCATAAAACAAAGCCTTAAATGTTATCTGAAACTATCCAAGAAAACAAACCTTAGACATGCTCCTCGAGGTTAGGGTGTGCACATCAAAGCCCTTTACATCTCTAGCAACTTGCAAAAACTAGGAATTTGTTGTTGATAGTCATTATGAGGATAATGATTTCACGACTTGGTAAATCCACAACTTTGTATGCAGATAGCAAACTCCTTGAAAGACTGATTGCTAATGTTCTAATTGCCTTTTGTGTAAAGCTGACAAATTTTAGACCAAACTGCTGTTGGCTATGTTTTCAGAAAGGTAGATCTTAATAATGACATTTAATTTTTCTTTTTGAACAAATGAATGAGTTTCAAGAATGTTTCTACAAAGACAGAGCACTATATATAATTCCACATGAAAGCAAACTCTAATTTAAAAAATAATACCCTAATGATGTCTAATTACTTCCTTGAGAATAAGCAGCAACCTAATTAGTCACCTTTATCTTCATATGCACCTGGAATTGCTATTGTGAATAAAGTATACAAAGCACAGTCCATTTTTAAAACAATACTCTGCAGTATAGGAAATTGAGAAGGTTTGGGTTAGGAAGGCAAGGTAATTTATGACAAATCATTACAATTTCTAATGGCATTTGATCCAGTTTTTGAGGGAATTGATAAAATACTTAACAGAGTTTGGAAAACTTTCCATTGCATATAACATAGAATTGTAGTCATGAGCCACTTAGCAACATTTTGGTCAATGATGGACTGCATATACAATAATGGTCTTATAAGATTATAATATTGTATTTTTACTGTATCTCCTCTGTTTAGATACACAAATACTTATCATTGTGTTAGAATTACCTACAGTATTCAATACAGTAACATGTACTGGTTTATAGCCAGGAGCAATAGGTTATACTATATAGCCTAGGAGTATTGTAGGCTACACCATCTAGGTTTGTGTAAGTACACGCTATTATGTTGACACAATGACAAAATCACCTAATGAAGCATTTCTCAGAACATATTCCCATAGTTAAACAATGCATGACTTTATTTTACAGTTAAATACAAAGTATTCCCCATAAGGCTAGATAAAATGCAGTTTGAGAAGACAGTGTCCGTATATGTCAGACATTTCACTGCTATAGCAAATGGCAACTATTAACTCCAAACTTTGAGATTTTATCCAGAAAGAACTTGAAAATCTCTTCTTTGTTAGGTAACGTCTTCCAAGAAATGGGTTGTGGACAGGATAGGTTAACCCAGCTGACAACCACTTAAATGAATTCCTGGAAGTGAGCCTTCTCAGACAGAAAGGAAAATAAATGTTTCTATCTCTTTACCACTGCCATGTGAAGACTTCAAAAATCAGTTTGTAACATCTTCTATAAAACTCAAACTGAGAAAGCAAAGTATACTTTCGATTGCTGCAGAAGTGCCGGTTCTTACTTGTATTATCAACACTGATGAATACTGTAAATCTTTAGGAATATTCAAAGTGGTCATTCTACTCATGTGGAAACAATTCTACTTCATGGTAATTTGCAAATAAGTTATACTACGGGAGGTAAGGACAATGTTTCTGATTATAATTGAGTTTTCTGTATAGTTGCTTTTAAACCTTTTTTTTTATTAAGTATTGTATAGCAACTTACCACAAATTTAGCAAGTTATAGCAACATGCATTTCCCACTGCAGTCTCTGTGACAGTGGAGTCTGGCTATTGCTTAGCTGGTTCCTATTACACACTTTCAGACCGTAATCAGAGTCAGCCAAGGCTAAGTTTTCATCTGGCAGTTTGGCAGTTCTACTAAGAAAGGATCTTCTTCCATGCTCCATCAGGTTGTTGGACAGAATTTATTTTCTTGTAACCACAGGACTGAGAGCAGTTAGTTTTTTGTTGGCTGGAGGCTGAAAGCAACTTGAAGGTTGCCTTCTGAAGGTTCTAGAGGGTGCCGCAGTTTCTTGAGGCCACCCGCAGTTCTTTGCCATATGGGCTTCCTCAACTTGAATATTTCATCATGTCTCTGGAGCAAGTGGGCTAGCAAGACAGTATTGTGTAAAATAGCTTACTTATGGAGGTGACTTTCCATATCCCTTGCAATATTATACTGATTAAGGCAAATCACAGGCTCCTTCCTCACTTAAGGGGAGGAGAGTACACAAGGCCATAAAGTCCAACTGGCAGGAATCTTGCTTGGGGGGTACCCTAAAAGCTATTCACACTTGTTACCAATTTATCATGTGATTTCGTTTTCTCTCTCCCTATAAACATGTTTTTGTAGCTTCTTAACCTAAGATACTAACTTCTGGAGATGTGCTTTGTTAAGAGAAGACTTTTTTGTTCTAAATTTTTATTTTAGGTTTGGGAGTACATGTGAAGGTTGTTACACACTTCTCATGGGGGTTTGTTGTACATTTTGTTTCATCACCCAGGTATTAAGCCCAGTGCCCAATAGTTCTCTTTTCTTCTTCTCTCCATTCTCCCACCCTCCCTGTTCAAGTAGACCCCAGTGTCTCTTGTTTCCTTCTTTGTGTTAATAAGTTATTGCTTGGCTCCCACTTATACGTGAGAACACGTGATATTTAGTTTTCTGTTCCTGCGTTAGTTTGTTAATAGCCTCCAGCTCCAACCATGTTCCCACATGGATGCTTTCATGATCTCATAACTTTTTATTGCTGCATAGTATTTCATGGTATGTATGTACCACATTTTCTTTATCCAATCTGTCATTGATGGGTATTTAGATTGATTCCATGTCATTGCTATTGTGAACAGTGCTGCAGTGAACATGAACACACACATGTGTCTTTATGGTAGAATCATTTATATTCCTCTGGGTATAGACCCAGCAATGGGATTGTTGGATCAAGTGACAGTTCTGCTCCTAGCTTTTTGAGGAATCGCCATACTGCTTTCCTCAATGTTTGAACCAATTTACACTCCCACCCACGGTGTATAAGCATTCCCTTTTCTCTGCAACCTTGCCAGCATCTGTTATATCTTGATTTTTTAATAGTAGCCATTCCGACTGGTGTGAGATGGTATCTCATTGTGATTTTAATTTATATTTTTCTAATTATCAGTGACATTGAGCTTTTTTTTCATATGATCATTGGCCACATGTATGTCTTCTTTTGAGAAGTGTCTATTCACATCCTTTGCCCAATTTTTAAGGGAGTTGATTGTTTTTCTCTTGTAAATTTGTTTAAGTTAAGTTCCTTGTAGATGCTGGATGGTAGACCTTTGTCAGATGCATACTTTGCAAACATTTTCTCCCATTCTGTATATTGTCTATTAACTCTGTTGATAGTTTCTTTTGCTGTGAAGAAGCTGTTAAGTTTTATTAGATCACACTTGTCAATTTTTGCTTTTGTTGTGTCTGTCATGAAATCTTTTCCTGTTTCTATGTCCAATATGGTATTGCCTAGGTTGCCTTCCAGGGTTTTTATAGTTTGGGGGTTTACATTTAAGTCTTTAATCCGTCTTGAGATGTTTTCTGTGTCTGTGTAAGGAAGGGGTCCAGCTTCAATCTTCTGTGTATGGCTAGACAGTTATCCCAGCAGGATTTATTGAATAGGGAGTCTTTTCCCCATTGCTTGCTGTTATCAGCTTTGTCAAAAATCAGATGGTTTTAGGAGTGTGACCTAATTTCTGGGCTCTCTATTCTGTTCCATTGGTCTATGTGCCTGTTTTTGTACTGTACCATGCTTTTTTGGCTCTTGTAGGAGGTTTATTTTGTTTTGTTTTGTTTTTTGTTTTGTTTTGTATCAAAACGTTTTTACCTAAGTCCTCAATTTTTCTTGATAACTATTACATTCCATTGTTCAATAGTCTTCCACCTTGTTCACTAAAACCAAGGACACATTGTCAATTCAAAAAAGTGTGTTACATCAGTTTCAGGTTCCTAACAACTATGTTTATTTGAGATACATGAAAGTCCAAAGGGCCCATGTAGGTAGGCATGGCCCTTAGGTTTGAATTAGTCCCTCAATGATGATGATGAGATCACTTATTTTTATTACTTTTATTTTAGTATAGCCAGTGCTTCTACATTTCTTTGGACTACTTGATTTTTGCCTTTCCTTTAGTAACAGGGGAGAGAATAACTTTTCTAATCTGGTAACTGAAATGGATTAGCTATCTAAAAGAAGGCTTCAGTACTGACAATTCACTCCAAACTCCTGGATTTTACGTATTATTGTGATTTTTTTGACTATGACATTTAGCTTTCTAAATAATTTGATGTGCAA
The DNA here is from genome assembly GCF_003255815.1 of Theropithecus gelada. Taxonomy (NCBI): domain Eukaryota; kingdom Metazoa; phylum Chordata; class Mammalia; order Primates; family Cercopithecidae; genus Theropithecus; species Theropithecus gelada. The sequence goes on along the minus strand of NC_037685.1, from coordinate 85,214,935 downwards.
ATTTGTACACCTGTCACTGTACCTGCCATCTAGACAAAGACATTCCTGTCTTCTGTTTAGGTAAACCACGGATGACTAGAAATTATTTGGTGAGCTATACCTTTATATATATATATATATATATATATATATACACACACACACACACACATATATAAAACATTGTTTTCTGGATTTTTCTGATTGCTAAGAAAGTTATTTTGACTTCTAGAACAAAATATATTAGTATTGCTTCAATTGTCATAATTATCACTTACAGAAAAAAATTGCTTTCTAGTCTATTCTTAGATATGTAATTTCAGGTAATATTTTATGCCTCCAGGAAGCACTGAACTTCATTCTGAAAAACGTACTGGCCCTACTTTCTGAGAGAAAAGATTCACTTATCATTATTCACAATGTACTTATTTGGGTTTTTGACACTTTGGTTCTTACTTCACAATAACCCCCACTAATGTTCTCCCTTCAGACCTGTCCAAGTTATCTAAGCATGTCTTACATATATCTGAAACATTCATTTTCTTTCTTGCTTTCTTTTTTTGTGAAGCATTCATTTTCTGACTTTAAAAGGTGACACTATTCCTCTACATCATCTTTTCTTTCTCTGAATTTCTGAGAAAGTAGCTATGTGGCATTTCTCCACAGATGAAAAAATTCCCATGGTAGGCTTCGTCTTTACTTGGAGACTCTCTGTTTAACACCAATATTCTTAAATCAATGCAGGTAGATATCTTTTTTCCAAAGACTAGCCCTTATGATTGTGGCTACCTAAGGGGGAAGAAAAATCCTAAGAAATATTTGTGAAGTTCATAGTCCAAGGCATGGATCACACACACACACACACCCACACACAAAACCTAAAATATAATTCTAGAACTATAGAATGTTTTTCTTCTCCCCACATCTTGCCACCATTATTAAAGACCCATTTAAATAAATTTATTTTATCTAGTACCTCATGACTGGCTATCAAGAAAAAATAACAAGGCATACCAAAAAGAAAAAAAAAAATAGCCCACACAATTTGAAGAGACAGAGCAAGCATTTGAACCAGATGTCACAAAAGCCAGCATCATGCTGAATGGAGAAAAGTTGAAACTATCCCTACTGAGAACTGAAATAAGACAAGGATGTCCATTTTCAACACTCCTATTCAACTCAGTACTGGAAGTCCTAATCAGAGCAATCACACAAGAGAAAGAAATAAAGTGTATCCAAACTGGAAAAGAGGAAATCAAACAATCACTCTTCATTGATGATATGATCAATACCTAGAAAACCCTAAAGACTCATCTAAAATGTCCTACATCTGGTAAATGAATTCAGTAAAGTTTCAGGATACAAAATTAATCTACATGAATCAGTTGCACTGCTAAACACCAACAATGACCAAGCTGAGACCCAAATCAAGAACTCAGTACCTTCTACAACAGCTACAAAAATGAAATAAAATACTTAGAAATATACCTAAGCAAGGAAGTGCAAGATCTCTACAAGGAAAACTGCAAAACATTGCTGAAAGAAATCATAGATGACACAAGCAAATCAAAACACATCCCACGCTCACGGAGGGGCAGAATCAATGTTGTCACAATGTCTATACTGCCAAAAGCAATCTAGAGATTCAATGTAATTCCCATCAAAATATCAGCACCATTTTTTATAGAACTAGAAAAAAAATCCTAAAATTCGTATAGAACTAAGAAAGAGCCTGCCTACCCGAAGCAAGACTAAGCAAAAAAAAACCAATACTGTCTGCATTGCATTATCCAACTTCAAATTTTAAACTGCAAGGCTATAGTTACCCAGCATGGTACTGATATAAAAACAGGAATGTAAACCAATGGAACAGAATAGAGAACCCAGAAATAAAATCAAATACTTACAACCAACTGCTCTTCATCAAAACAAGCAAAATTATAAAGTGGGGAAAAGCCACCCTATTCAACAAATGGTGAACAAATGGATAATTGGCAAGCCACATGTAGAAGAGTGAAACTGGATCCTCATCTCTCACTTTATACAAAAATAAATTCAAGAGGGATCAAATACTTAAATCTAAGACATAATACCATAACAATTCTAGAAGATAACATCAGAAAAACTCTTTTAGACATTGACTTGGGCAAAGAATATACGACTAAGAACCCCAAAGCAAATGCAAAAAAACAAAAACAAAAATAAATGAATGAGACCTAACTAAACTAAAAAGTTTCTGCACAGTAAAATAAATGATCAGCAGAATAAACAGACGACCCACAGAGTGGGAGAAAATATTCACAAACTGTGCATCTAACAAAAGACTAATATCTGGAATCTACAAGGAACTCAAACTAATCAGCAAGAAAAAACAAATAATCCCATCAAAAAGTGAGCAAAGGATATGAATAGAAAATCCTCAAAAGAAGATATACGAGCAGCCAACAAACATATGATAAAATGGTCACAATCACTAATTATCAGGGAAATACAAATTAAAACCACAATGGGATATCACCTTACTCCTACAAGAATGGTCGTAATTAAAGAATCAAAAAATGATAGATGTTGACATGGATGTGGCGAAAAGGGAACACTTTTACACTGCTGGTGGAAATGAAAACTGATACTATCACTATGGAAAACACCATAGAGATTCCATAAAGAACTAAAAGTAAAACTACCATTCAATCCAGCAATCCCACTACTGGATCTCTGCCTAAAGGAAAATAAGTCATTATATGAAAAAAACATATGCACATGCCGGTTTATAGTAGAACAATTTGCAATTGCAAAAATTTAGAACAGACCGAAAGGCCCATCAACCAACGAGTGGATAAAGAAAATGTGGTGTATATGTATACCATGGACTACTACTAATCCATATAACAAAATAAAATCATGGCCTTTGCAGCAACTTGGATGTCACTTGAGGCCATTATTCTAAGTAACTCGGGAGTAGAAAACCAAATAGCATATATTCTCCACTTATAAGTGGAAGCTAAGCTATGAGGATGCAAAGACATAAGAATGATCTAATAGATGTTTGGGACTTGTGGGGAAGTGAGACAGAGGGGTGAGGGATAAAAGACTACATATTGGGTACAGTATACACTGTGACGGGTGCACAAAAATCTCAAACATCACCACTAAAGAACTTACCCATGTAACCAAAAAACATCTGTACTCCAAAAACTACTGCAAAAATCAGTCAATCAATCAACCAGATGCAACAAGGATGTTGGAATTATCAAACTGGAATTATTTTTTAAAAAACTATAACATGCCAAAGACTCTAATGGATAAAGCAGATGGTATGAAAGAGCACACTGACAATGCTACCAGGAGATACAAATCCTATGAGCCAAAAATGAATGCTAGATCAAAAGCACTATAACCGAAGTGAGAAATGCCTTTCATGGGCTCAAGAGTAGAGGGGACATGGCTCTGAGCTTATAGATGTATCAATAGAAACTTTGAAACCGAAAATTAAAGACAACTAGCATTTAAAAACATAGAACAGAATATCTAAGTACCGTGGGACAACTACAAAGGTGTAACATAAATATGATAGGATTTCCAGAAGGAGAGAAAAGAGAGAAAGAAACAGAAGAAATAGTTGAAATAATGACTGAGAATTTTCCCCAAAATAATGTCAAACACAAAACCTCAGATTCAATAAGCCCAGAGATCAACAAGTAGGTTAAACAAAACAAACCCAAAAATACCCTACACCAAGACATAGCATTTTCAAACTACACAAAAAAAGCAATGATAAAGCAAAACATCCTGAAAGAAGTCAGAGGGAAAAAAAAAAAAAAAGGCCTTATCTATAGAGGAACAAAGATAGGAATTATCTCCAACTTCTTCTCAGAAACCATGCAACAAAAACAGTGGATTAAAATGTTTAAAAGCTTCAGAGAAAATCCCCTTCATGAACCTAGAATTCTATACTCTGCAGAATTATCCTTGGAATGTAAAGGAAAAATACTTTCTCAGACAAACAAAAATTAAAGAAATTTGTTGCCAATAGACCTGCCTTGCAAGAAAAGTTCTTTAGAGAGAAGGAAAATAATGTAGGTCAGAAACTGGGATCTACTTAAAGAAATAAAGAGCAACCTACTTCTGGTAATTACTAATTCTTAATTAAAAATGCACAAATTATATGAGCACTGGACTGAAGCTACCATCACGCTGGACGTAAATGCAATGAGTAGCAAGCTCTGCAGAGCTATGCAACATGCAACATGGTAATACTGCCTGAGCAGTGTCCAGAATGTTTTTTAGTTGATTAAATTCTCAGTAAGTCTGGATGGAGACTTTAATAAATTTTTTTTTCTTTCATATGTCCTGGCTTCACTAACTGGCTAGTTTTCTCTGATTATTTACTTAGTCATTCCTTCAACTTGACTAGGAAGGTGAATATCAGCTAATGTTTCTGTCCATAGACTTAAAATATTCAGCTGTTAATACAAGGTAGTATAGTTATAATCTCACATAATTTGATGAAATTAAGAATGCCAAAAATAATAAGAATTGATTACTTTCAGAATATGGATATATTACATGTTAACAAATAAAATTAAAGTCTATATTACTATTTATAAACATTCATACATATATATGTATGTATTTGTGAGACTAAGATAGGAAATTATATATATATAATTAGAATTTCCTATTTTATATATAGTTTCATATGTGTGTGTGTGTGTGTGTGTGTATATATCTCCTATCTTTCTTAGTCTCACAAATTTATCAGATATCAAATCTAAAGTTGCTGGACTCCATTAACCTTATTTCTGATGTGAATAGCTCTTTACAAAGAGTAAAAAGTTAGCGACTATGTGAATCCTTTGTAGTATTGGGTCCCCATGGTAACAGAGATTTGTATCCTGACATCAAAATCTAAGAGGCCAGAGAGCTACAGAGCATTTCAATTTGTGGTACGAGGAAAAAAAAATAAAAAGACAAATGCACAGTCCTAAAATGATACCATAAAAATGGCTGATGATATTTGGGTATAAGTCTATACTGATATGTTTTCACATATCATTTATCAGTTTTCCTATTTTGATTTATATTCTCTTGTCAATCAAATGGCTCATAGTATGTTTCCTAGTGAAGTAAACTGTTCAAAAATCATGTCTATACATTTTTGCATGTTTTGATAAATAATTATAAATATGTAATTCAATATTTACTAGATAATATTTCCCTACTGAGTACTTAATTTCTTCTAAATTAATATAAAGAAAGAGTAGTAGATTCAGTCTTCTAAGGTTGACACCAGTCTCCTTTCAATGTCTGATTTTGGAGTGGAAGTACATTTTCCTTCATTTCTGGTTTCCATGAGGAGGGATTTCTCCTTAAACTCATTTCAGTCCATTCTATTTATCTTTTTACTCACATGACCAGTGAAGAGGGGGACTGACTTCTTTAAGGCAAATTTGGGAAAACATAACTCAGAATGCAAAGCTGAACTTTGCCTTACTTATTTCTTTTAGGAAGTAGATGCTCGCAGGGAGTACAAGTTCTTCTCAACTCCTCCAGGTTTCAGGTGTTGCATGGGCCTACATTCCAACACTCTCCAGGACTGCTGAGTCCTGCTTTTGGTAATTACTTATTCTTGAAGTAAAAGTGTACTCAGCACTGGGCTGAGTTCTACCATATTAGATAACTCCATTATTTTATAATCTAATCTTTACCCTCCTTTCAATGCTGACTTGACTACATTATGTAAAATAATGTAGAATAGAAATGATGAGAATTGGCATCTTGACATTTTCTGGATTTTAAAGTAAATACTTTAACATTTTGTAATTGAATAGGGTAGTTGCAGCAGGCCTTTGGTGGACACATGCCATGTAAGTATGTGTCTTTATCACTTGCTAAGGGTTTTTTTTTTAATAATAAAATAACATTGCATTTTGTCAAATGATTTTCTACATCTAATGAGGTTATTACTATTTTTCCATTTTTCAAAATAAGCTAACATGTTAAACTGCATTTAGAGTTTTCCTTTCCTTTGTTTTTGTTTTTTTTTTCTTTTGAGGGGAAGTAGATTTAAAACATACCTAGCATACCTGGAAAAACTCAAATGTGTCATAATATAATCTCTCTCCCCCTCTGCCTTGTTTTTTGTTGTTGTTGTTGTTGTTGCTTTGTTTTTGTTTTTTGGCTCTATTAGCTTACATTAATAATTTTAAAATTTATATTTGGGAGTAAAAATTGATCTATTATTTTTCTTTCTCATACTTCTTCTTTTTTTAGACAGAGTCTCATTCTGTCTCCTACGTTGGAGTAATCTTGGCCTATTGCAACCTCTGCCCCCAGAGTTCAAGGAATTCTCCTGCCTCAGTCTCCCTAGTAGCTGGAATTACAGGCATGTGCTATTATGCTGTGCCTGGTTACATTTTGTATTTTTTGTAGAGATGGTGTTTCGCCATGTTGGTCAGGCTGGTTTCGAACTCCTGACCCCACGTGATCCTCCCACCTCGGCCTCCCAAAGTGCCTTTCTCATACTGTTTTAGTTGTTGTTTAGAATTATGTATTTCTCTAATGTTGTGGTGGAAATCACCTGTAAAACTTAATGTGGACCAGAATTAATCCTCGTGTAAAGTTATAAATTAGTGATTCAACTACTTCAATCAATTTCAAATACTTGATGGTTTCTGTTTCGTCTTGAATCCACATTGTAAATGCAAACTGTTTTTATGTTTTTTTCTATTTTTCCCAGGTTTTCCTTTTTTTTTTTTTCAAAATGTGGCCCACATATCATTTCATTATCATTGTAGTTTTCCCTGCATCCATAACTTTTTTTCATTTAGCTTAATATTGTTTATTCACACCTTCACACTCTTTTTCTAGTTATATGTACTATGTTTGGTCAATTGTATTAGTATTTTCAAGAAACCAACCTTGGGTTCTGTTAATTATCTTTATTATATTTTTATGTTCTATATTATTAACATGTATTTATATATATGTTCTGATCATTCTTCTCTCTCTTTTTCCTTTCTTTTCTTTCTTATTTTTTCATTTCAGGGATTTAGTTCATTTATTTCAGTTTACTATTACAAATGAAGCATTTAAAATAAAATAAATATCCCTCTTATTTTTGCTTTAGCTTTAAGTATTTGATATTAGCATTTCTTATTCAGTTTGAATGATGTTATATGTCCCATTAAAATCCATTCTCAGAAATATATAATCTGTTTATTATAAATTTGACTTACTATGTACAATGGTGAATTAAACTTCCTATCATTATATGATCATTCTTTTCTTCTATAGTTTTATTTCTTAGAGTTTGTTGCTTCTATTGATATTGCTACACTCTTATTTTTCTATTTGCCTAGCATATTTTCTCATAATTTTGCTTTCAATATTTTGCGTATTTATGTTAAAAGTATATCACCTACAGATATCAAAAAGTTGGATTATTTTTTAATTAAACCTAAAAAGTTTGACTTTGAGAAAGTTCCCTATTCGTAACTGCTAATATATTTTAACTCATTTTAACCTTTATTTTATTTTCTCAGAATTTGTGCATATGTGTATGTGTATAGTCACTAACATTCTTTTATATTAATTTTTTTCCAGAAGTTCCTTTAGTAAAGTTTTAGTTGTACTGATTCTTAGGTTTTTAATTTTTGAAACAAATGCAGTTTTAAAATCCTCATTCTTAAAACAGAATACCTACAACATAATTTTTGTTTCATAATTATTTTAAGATTGTGTTTTGCGGGTATTATTCCATAGTCTCATGGCTTTTGAAATTATTCTATAAAATGTATCTGATAGCATACTTACAATTTTTTTATAGTTACATTATTTGTTGACCGCTTCTAAGTATTCCTTTCTTGCTACTGCTTTGCAGTGTTATAGACAGTGATTAGAATTCGTCATGATCTCTGAGGATCCATGTCTTTCATCAGTTCTGTTTTTGTATCTATAAGTTCTTTTCACATTTGCATTACCTTTTTGTTCTTGGGTTATTTTCTCGTACTTTATCTCCTACCTTTTTTAATTTGAAAACTATTTACATATGAATTTGCATTATATTAATATTTACTAATTATGTGGTTTGTGAGGGTCTGTTTCTCTGGTTGTTGATTCTGCTGACTGTAGCTCATGGAGTAAGAACTGTTTCTGCAAAAGTTTCTTGTGATTGTTTACTATGAAATTTTCTATTTGAATTTTATCTATAAAAATTTTATGAAGTTTGTTTGTCATGTGTATTTTGGCAGAGAGAATTAACATTTTACTTTTCTTAGATTATTTGGGGACACAACCAATCTGAGCCACTTTTTTATTCATATGACGGTAACTCCCATGTTAATAGGGGTAAAATTTTTCTAACACCACACGAATGCACATGAAAATTTTCTGAGATCCTCCCCCTTTTTTTCTGCCTTTTCCAGAGCCATCCTTAAAAAACTCAAGTACAATCCCTATCATTCTCAAAAACATTCTATTCATTTGTCTTTATATGGAGAGTATCAGATCAGATCTTCCACCTGGCTTGTTACACAAGTTTAATATCCTGTCACTTTGGGCTACTTAAACCCCAGATCCAAGGCAGTGGATATGCCCAGAGGCCTTGAAGACACTAGTTCTTCAGTGGCTTTTGTTGTTTCTAAATCTGCTTTGTGTTTGTTTCTCATCTCCAATGACTTCTAAAATTTCCACCGAGGTCAACCATATGTTTTGTTTTTATTTTATATTTTTTCCAGAATTAAATGTATAATATAATAAGAGTATTTGCTTAGACAATAATTTCCAATTATTTAAAAAGAACTACTCAACAATATTTCATTTTAAAATAGATGAATGACATGTTTTCTGGGAATTTTGTCTGGGAGGGTCTTGCTGGATCAATGTTGGTGAAGAAATTGTTGTAATTAAGAAAATCTGTAAGAGTTATCATAATATTAGGTTGAATAACACAAAATTGTCACTTTTGAATCCACAAAAAGTTGAATTTCAGCAATTTCATATGATTTAATTTAAATACCTTTTATTTACATATTGAAATGCAATAGCATAAAATCAATTGAATTATTAATAGAATGCTAAAACAATAAGTTGGTTATTTGTTCTGTTATACATTCCTTTTCATTACATGCAATATATTTAGAAATCACACAAATATAGTAATGTGATCTAATCAGATGACAGATTAACCTTTACCTTTTTTCTAGTGCCCCTCTCTCTACCCCAGGAGATCTATGTTAAATACTTAATAGGCATGCTTTTGTGTTTTTTTCTGTATATCTACACACACACACACACACACACACACAGGTATTTTATCAATTTTCCCCAATAATACACAATTTTCTACATTTAAGTTTCTTATTTAATACCTCATAAAAATATATGCATCTATGCAAGTCATCCAATATAATTTAAATTTTGTATTATGACAACCTAATGTTCTATAGCATTAAAGTAATAGGTATGTTACTTTCGTTAATTATTATATTAACCATGAACATTCTGTGGTGAAATATTGTGTGTCAGACACAATTTTATTTGGGATAACCATCATTATAGACTGACATGGAAATAAATAAGAGAAACATAATATTTGAATAGAAATAAAACCCAGCAGGCTGGGCGTGGTGATTCATACCTATAATCCCAGAACTTTGGGAGGCCAAGGTGGAAGGATTGCTTGAGCCCAGGAGCTCTATACCAGCCTGGAAAAAATGGCGAAACCCTGTCTCTATCAAAACAATATAAAAATTTGCCAGGTGTGGTGGCACATACCTCTAGTCCCAGGTACTCTAGAGGCTGAGATGGCAGGATCACCGGAGCCCAGGAAGTTGAGGATGTAGTGGGCAGAGATCACACTCCAGCACTCCAGCCTGGGTGACAGAGGGAGGCCCTGTGTCAAAAAAAAAAAAAAGGAGAGAGAGAGAAGAAAGAAAGAAAGAAGAAAAGAAATAAAAGAAAAGAAAAGAAAAAAAGAAATAAAACCCCAAATGTCGTTATCTAAGCTATTTTTTAAGTCTGAGTTTTTGACAAAGTATTCCATTATTTATTACCATTTAGAAAGCTTGGCTCAGGCCAGGCGCGGTGGCTCATGCCTCTAATCCCAGCACTTTGGGAGGCCGAGGAGGGCAGATCACAAGGTCAGTAGTTCAAGACCAGCCTGGCTAACACAGTGAAACGCCGTCTCTAGTAAAAATACAAAAAAAATAGCCCGGCATGATGGCGGGCGCCTGCGTCCCAGCTACTCTGGAGGCTGAGGCAGGAGAATGCCGTGAATCCGGGAGGCGGGGCTTGCAGTGAGCCGCGATCACGACACTGCACCGCAGCCTGGTCGACAGAGTGAGACTCCGTGTCTCTCTGTCTCTCTGTCTCTCTGTCTCTCTGTCTCTCTCTCTCTCTCTCTCTCTCTCTCACACACACACACACACACACGCACACACACACACACACACGCAGACAAAGAAGAAGAAGAAGAAAGAAAGAAAGCATGGCTCAAGTTTATGTCCTCTGTAACTTCTGAGGCAAAAAGTGTTGTCTGACTCCACCCTTTTCAGATTACATAGATTTATAATTTCCTGATATTGCTACTTGGTAGATTTTTAATGTTAGACGTCTGAAAAAGTTCCAAAATTCTTTGAACAAAGAGATATATTCTATGATAATGAGACTATTTTATTTTGGGCAAAATTTTTGTAAGGGTAGAATGTTTGCTGTCTTTGTGGTAATCTCCTAATTGACATATACCATAAAAATTGGAGGTTTAAGAAAGCCTTTTAAAAAAATGTATTGAGAGTTTATTAAAGTCAACATATAACTAGTTACATGAATTTAAAATGTATAATTGGATAAATTTTGACGTATGTATACGCTTGTGAAAAAAACCTAATCAAGATAGTGAACATATCCTTCACACCCAAAAGTTTTCTCACTCCTCTGAGTACCCTCATACACTGCCCTTTTGACCTACTCTCTCCTCTCATCACCAAGTAGCCGCTCACCTGCTTTGGGTCACTATAGATTAGTATCAGTCTCATGAATTTTTAGAAATAAATAACAATGTGTGTACTCTTTTTTGTTAACTTCTTTCACTAGTCCTAATTGTTTTGAGATTAATTCTTGTTGCTGTCTTTACAGCTGCGTGGTGTACACCACAATGTGCTTATGTTTTTACTTCCTCAAGATCACTTGAGTTGTTTTCAGTTTGGTAATATTAAAAATAAAACATTTATAAATGTTTGGATAAACGTATCGGTATGGATATAAGCTTTCATTTGTCTTAGGCTGATGCCTGGGAATGGAATAGCAGGGCCATGTATGCATACATGTTTAGGTTTTGAGAAACCGAGAAGCGAATTTTCAAAATGGTTGTGCCATATAGCATTCTTATTAAGAAATTATGAGAGTTCAAGTTATACCACAACCTCACCAACACTTAGTGTGGTCCATGTTTTTAATTTTAATCATTCTAAATAGTAGGTGTTATCACTCTATGATATTAATTTAAATTCTCTAATGACAAGTCATGTTGAACACCTTAATATATCCTTATTTGGCAAAATAATCTCTTTCCAGGAGCGTCTCCAGAACTTTGACCCATTTTGTATTAGGTCGTTTGCTTTCATAATATTGAGTTTGAGAGTTACGTATATATCTAGATATAAATCCTTTATCAGATATGTAATTTCACAAATGTTTTCTCTGTCTTGGTTTGTCTTATAGTCTTAACAGTGCCTTTCAAGGAACAATTCTTCATTTTGATGAGACAAATTTAATGAATTTTTGTTTTTTATAGATTTTACTTTTGGTGTATCTAAGAAATCTTTGCATAACAGTGGTCAAAAACTTCTAGAAGTTTTATAGTTTTATGAAATATATTCTGGATTAGAATTTATTTTGAATTAATTCTGTATATGGACCAAATCATATGAACGAAATCACATTTGTTTTTGCACATAGATATCCAATTGCACTAGCAAAATTTGTTGAAAGGTTTACAGCTTCTCTGCTGAATTGCCTTTGCATCTTTGTTGAAAGTCAATTGAATATATATAAGTGGGCTATTATCTGGATTCTCTATTCTATTTAATTGATCTGTTTGTCTATCTTATCGTGAATGTAATGCAGGTATGATTACTATGGCTTTATAATAAGCTTTAATGCTAGGTAATGCAAAACCTTCAACTTTGTTCTTTTGTCAAAGTTGTTCTTACAATTTCAGGTCTTTGCATGTTAAAACTTAACATGAGTTTTAGAATTATTTTGTCAATTTCTAACCATAGCAACAACAACAAAAAAATCTGCTTGAATTTTGATAGTGGTCATATGGAATTTATAAATGAATTTGGGAAGAATAATCATCTTATAATATGGATACTTCCACTTATAGAAAACAGCTTAATTATTAGTAATTAATTTAATTATTTTAGTTCTTGTTTAACGATACTCAGCAGTGATTGAGTGTACAAGTCATGAACATCTTTAGTTGGGTTTATCCATACTATTTTTCATAATTTTAAAATGATATTTTAATTGTACTTCTCTTAATTTATCACTTATGTGTAGAAATACAGTTAATATTTTCATAATGAGCTTGCATCCTGCAACTTTGTTGAGGTAACTTCTCTGTTGCATAGGCTGAAGTGCAGTGGTGCAATCACAGCTCATTGTAGCCTCAATCTCTCAAGTTCAAGTGTCCTTCCACCTCAGCCTTCAGAGTAGCTGGGATTACAGGCACACACCACCATGTCTGGCTATTTTAAAACACTTTGTAGAGATAGGGTCTTCCTATGTTGCCCAGACTGGTCTCAATCTCTTACTCAATCAGTGCTCTCACCTTGGCCTCCGAATGTGTTAGGATTACAGATGTGAGCCACCTTGCCCAGCTTTAACCATTTTAAAAGGTAATTCAGCAGTGCTAATAATTATGATCAATCATTGTGTAAACAATTTTCAGAAGATTTTTCTTTTACAAACCTGAAATTCCATATTACTAAACAACTCCCCAATTTATTCTCCTTCTGTCCTCCATCATTCCCTGGCAACAACCATTCTACTTTTTGTTTCTAGAAATTTGCCTATCTAGGTATGTAATACAAGTGGAGTCATACAGTGTTTGTCTTTTTGTGACTGGACTATTTCACATAGGATAACGTCCTCAGGATTCATCTGTTTTGTAGATTGTAACAGAATTCCCTTCTCTTTTAAAAAACTGTTATTCCCTTGCATGTATATACCACGTTTTTCATATCCATTCATGCATTGATGTACTCTTAGGTGTTTCCATCTTTTGCCTATTTTGAATATTGCCTCTATGAATATAGGTGTGATGTCAATTTCTTGAAAGTGACCTTGGGAGCACAAAGTTTTCAATTTTGATAAAGTCAAATGTATCTATTTTTGTTGTTGTTGCTGTTTATGTTTTTGGCATCATAACTAAGAAAACATTGACTAATACAAGATCATGGAGATTTACACCTACATTTTCTGCTAAGGATATTTTAGTTTTAGCTTTTACATTTAGGTCTTTCATCCATTTTGAGTTAATTTTTGTATAGATGTGAGGTAAGAGTTCAAGTGGATACTGAATGTGAACTAGCATGAATGAGAACCTTTGGGTCAGCCTTAGGGGGCCACTTAAACTTCTCTAGGCTTAAATTCAGAAACTCCACCATGTTTTCATGGTGAAGATTTGAGAGTGATCAACTTATGTCTCTGACAGAAAGAGGAGAAAATAAATTGTTGCAAGATATACCTAGGACTTTTTCTTTAATAAAGGCTTACTTTTCAGGGTAGAAAACTGTGTCAGAGCCTTATTCCAGCTAAAGGGAAGGCATTTTTCCTACTCCAGATTTTTCTAGCCATACTGTGTCATTTGAGGGAAAAATAATGTAAATCAAGTGAGATCAGCACTAGATTGGGGAGGCTGCACCCAATTAATATCAGAAATCAATGACAGATACACACACACACACAGATATAGATATATATATATATGTAGAGAGAGAGAGAGAGAGAGATGTATCTTTTTAGAAACAGTTGTGAAGTACAGCACCAGGTTACAGGCCAAATAGAAGACTAACATTTAAAGGAAGGATTGCAAAAATCTCCTCTCCTTCACACCTACCATTAACCATCAGGGTTCAGAAATCCAGTGTGATAAAAGTGAATTAAATTTGAAATTAGCTGGAAGACACAGATTTTTTTTTTTTTTTTGGAAGGAGATTTAAGGATGTCCAAAGTAAAGATGAGAGACAAAAACGAGAACACCATAGGATTTGAAGCCTCTTGAACCTACAACTGTAACAAATATTGAACAAAATGTAATTTAGCCAACAAAACCTAAAATCTCATACTCAATGCCTGTTTAATGCAGCTCCTATTACCTAATACGTCATGTCTAGCTTTCAATGAAAAACTTACAAGGCTTGATAAAAGGAAAGAAAAGTCACAGTCTTAAGGGACAAATCAAACTTCAGAATCACACACAGATATGACGCAAATGTTGAAATTATTAGACAAAAAAATTAAAATAACTAAGATAAATATCTTATGGGCTCTAATAAAAAAGGTAGACAACATGCATGTACATATGGATGAGATAAGCAGAAAGATGGAGACTTGAAGGAAATATCTAAGAGAACTGATTGAAAACAAACATGCCATAACATAATTGAAGAATGCCTTCTGTGGCTCGTCAGTAGAGTCAATGTGACCGAGAAAAGAATCACTTAATTGAAAGATACGTCAATGGCAACTTTCCAATTTGAAATACAGAGGAAAATGATGAAAAAAAGAACAAATTATCCAAAGACCACAGGATAATTCCAAAAGTTGTAACATATGCATAGTAGGGATGACAGAAGAATAAGGAATAGGGAAATAAGCAGAAAAAATATTGAAGTAAACAAGATGGAGAACTGTCCAATATTAATGACAGACATCAAAACACATGTTCAAAACAGTTCAGAGAACACTATACAGGATAAACACCAACACGCATACACCCACCCCTACCAAGGCATATCATGTTTAAATTAAATAAAACAAAAGACAAAAATGAATCTCTTGAAAGAAGCAAGGGTAAGGGGAAACACCTTTTCTACAGAGAAACAATTGCAGAAATTCCAGTATACTTACTGGAAACCATGCCAAAAAAAAAAGAAAACAGAAAAAAGAAAGTGGAATGTAGTATTTACAGTATTGAAGAAAAACAACACAATTATAGAATTCTGTAAACTGTAACATTTATCCTTCAAAAGTGAAAGAGAAAATACTTTCTCAGACAAATAAAAACTGAAGGAATTAATCACTTCAGTGATTTCTAAGGAAATTGAGAAGGGTTTGTGATAGGAAAAGCAAATAATGCCTTGAGAAAAATAAACTGAATTTTTATATAAAGGAATTTAACATCATCCTATACACTGAAAAGAAAAGAAAAGAAAAGAAAAAAAATGTAGTTTCCTGTAGATACAGGGACTGTAGTCAGAGTCAGTGTAAGTATAAATCCTGTAATTTCATTCCATATTATAGTCACTTGTCATTTTGCACTTCATCATTTCCTGAAGGCATCTTTGGATTTTGGAAAAGGTAGACACTCATGCCAAGAGCACACACTATTTTGAACTGTTAATCTCCATATATCAAATCCCAACTATTATGGCATAAATTCTTTGAGTGCAGCACCACATTTTGTACAACTATTCATAATGTTGCATGTGGGTATACACATAGTAGATGTATAATACTGATTTCTGAAGGATAAATAATAGATATAATTTCTGAAAACTTAAATTCTACATTCAGAAAACGAAACTTGCTAATAACTCAAAAGACATGAATGCACACATTATTGCATTTTATAATCAGAATAACTCTTTAAAAGATGGAACGCATTGTGAATCCAAAATACATATATTTTCTTCCAATTTAGCATGAATTTAAGCATATAGCTTGTTAATGCTATATTCAAACCAGTTAAAACATCAGTTTTAACATTTGTTTCCCAAAACATGATATACATGTAAATTTAGAGTAAAGAGAGAAAAAAAGGCAATTGACAGATAGAGGCAAGAAATGATTGGCTTTCTTCACTAAATGTCTGAGTGGGCAGAGAAAATCATGACACACCTGGACAGGTGGTGATATATAAAATGATGTGTCAGAGTCTTAAAACAAATAAGAAATGAATATACAACTCATATTTTTTATAAATGCAGGCAATAAAAATGTTTCATTTTAATATATTTTACTGTAGCTATCATTTATTGATTATTTATGTTTCTTTCATATTGTTATGTTTTGCTCTATATATTAAATCTTAACCCTTGCAGGGTCTTAAAGAGATCTCACAGATGGATAGGAAATTGCTAACAATGCAAGCTAACATAAAAAGGAAATAACAGAAATAGGCCATGACCATGACTGTCATAGCGTATGTCGCCCAGGGCTTTATCCTGCCACCTCAAGAAACTTCTGCTAATAGGAGCAGAGCTGTCAGGCAGGGCCATGGTATTCGTCTTCTCATTTAACTTTAATGGGGCTGTCCCATGACTTCAGCCCTACAAAAGGTATTTCATTGCTGCCTCTGCTTTGTTTATGAGATCAGCAGGAGCTAGGGAAAATGTTTCAACTGGGAATTTAGCCCCTCAAATATTCTGAGACACAGAAAACAATTAAGGTCTTAGATTACGGCAATATTTCACAGTAACTTTACCTCTTCTGGTAAATGCACAGACTAAAGAAACAAAGGGAAACTTCCCCTGCCCCATTATAGAGGCTTATTATGTATGGGACTATCACATGACTGAAGTTGAGTACCAGCCCATTTGAGTATTACTGATTCCTGGTATTCATGCTGACCAGAATCAAGAATATTAAGTTGATTATAATGCTTTTCTCACTCACTATTGATTACTTACTTACCTGTCTATTAGGAACAGTCTTTAGACATGCTGATTATTTTCATACTCTGTGTTAGTTCAATAACAAATGAAATCTTTTTAACAGATATTATCCTGATTTTATAGATGGAGAAATATAGGGTTGTTAGTAAACCATGTGTTGGCAACCGAGATGAAATATAAGATGATTGATTTATTGACCAGTGTCTCCCAGAAGAGTCATGTTATTATGCCTCATTTCAGTAATTTTAAGGGAAATAAATTCCAAGTCTTTGGGAAAGGAAAACATAACACAGGTAGTATCTTCAACTACTGGTGTTAATGTTTCTTCAAAGTCAACCATTTTTTAAAAAGTATTTCTTGCTTTCTCTTTGTTTAGCTCAACTTAAAATATGTCAATAATGGTCATACTGTTTTCACTATATATTATAGTTCTGTATGGCTTCATTTTATTTGTGTAGTTATTATTGACATGATTATTCTCAAGTTTTGTACCTTTAAAAATATGTTTGTTTACTTCAATGTCAATTTCAAAATAATGAAAAAGAAGAAAAGCCAATTAAGCAATAAAGGACAATTTTTACTCTTTTCTACTGAAAAACTATTCCTAGGAAAGTGTTAGCTTTATTCTAAATAAATACAAGTGTTTATTTAGGCCCAGGTATGGCTAATACATTATGTAGATATTTAAAAAATTGTTAAAATATATTTTCTTTATTGATCTTCAACTCCTCTTTTCTCAGCTACAGTTTACCATTTCTTATTCTTCTTAAGGTTCTATTTGATATAGATTTTCATTATCAGTTCTACCTATTAGTTTGCAAGGAGTCCACTTTCTTAGTGTAGATAAGATAATAATATAAAAATAATAATATACTTATCTTTAAGGCACAAACACCAGAGTGCTGCTCAAGGTCATGTTCTGAAGGCTAAAATTTGGGAGATATAGTGCAAGAATTTATAATCAGGAACTGATGCTATAACTCCGATCTGTTTACCTAATCAGTTTCCATTAGTCTGTGTGAATGGACCATGTGATAGAAGAATTTCTACAGGGAAAGGAGGGGGATGCTAGATGGCAGTATGGATAGTGCCTTAAAAATAGGAAGTTAAGAATAATAAGAAATCCAAATAAGGAAACCATGACACAGGAAATGATAGAATCTGAAGACAAGCTTCACATACTTCAAAACTGGTTCTGGATGAAGTCCAATTCGTGTGTTTCGGCAGGCAGTGTAAGTGCCTTTTTTTTTTTTTTTTTTTTTTTTGGCTGATGTATATTCTTAGACGCAAATGTCAGAAGATGCAATGAAACAAAAATGGGAGGGAGCAAATGCCTCTAGAACCTTTCTTTTGAAATAATCACCTCCTTGCCTCTTCTAACTAATTTTAAACAATCACCACAAAGAAGAGGAGGCTTCATTTATCTGTAGTCTAGTGGCTGGTAATTGGCATTTCTCTCTAGTTTTGTTAATATTAAGCCTTCTTATGAACAGAAAAATGGCCTATGCTTGACTCTCATAGACAGTCTTCAAATTTATTAGTTTACTTCAGTAACACCCAATTACCAGAAGATGTTCTATCAAAACCCTCACCCCATAAATATGTACATTCTCACCTAGCAAACTCCATGTAGTAGGCATTCAAAATCTGGTTGAAATAAATAATGCGTTAGATTTAATACAATATGATACATGAGGTGCAAAAGAATATTGGGTCATATGGTTTCTTTTGAGAAAAATAGAAATATTTATTTAAGAAATGAAGATATCATTTACTTGATCCAGAAATTCTATTACTGGATATTTGTTCTCCAATATATGTGTGCAAAGACAAATGTAGTAGAATGTACAATAGAATTGCTTAAATACCATAAGACTAACCATAACTTAAATGCCCTTCAATAAAAAACAGGTTAGAAACAGTCTATAGCCACAGAACGAAACTGTGTAATCACTTAAAAGAAATATGTTTGTGTTAGAGAGGAAATATGTGTGTGAACAATGCACATACAAAATGTACATAATATACATCGCGTCTATATATGTATATAGTATTTTATAGCATACATATGTATTTATCATGTATATGTCATACACATACAAATATAGAAAAGATCTCCAAGGTGTATAAATTTTAAAATACAAGGTACAGAGAAGTATTATATACTATACATAAATGTCAATACTATAAACAATTCATATATCTATCAACCAATAGAATTAGTAAATTGTTTTGTTTTTATAATAGAATACCATACAGTAAAGAAAATAAACAAGCTATAGCTACACATGATATACTTGAATCTGAAATACATGTTTCACCAGAAAAGGTTAGACACTAAAGAATACTTTTAATAAAATTCAAAAACAAGAAAAGCTAAATTATAGGATTTAATTATCATCTATAAGTGGTAAGGAAGAAAATCAAGAAGTGAATGCAATGAAATCTAGCTTTTTTCGTTTCCAGTATAGAGAAATTTCCCATTTTTTTTGCAAGACTATGTGCATGTGAGGGTGTGTTGGCAATATTCTATTTATTAAACTGGATGGTGATTGCAGTGTGGTTCATGTGACAATAATTCATTATTCCTAAATTAATGTTTATACACTTTTATGTGTGTTATATTTAATCATTACTAAAACATGAATGTGGTGTGCAAGATGATATGCATGATTCATTATACCTCCATTTGTATTAAAAGAGTGTAGTATGTTTAAAATGTCTGTGCTTTTAAACACATTGACTACTTTTTGAAGGACAACGAATAAGTTGGAAAGAGTAGTTACACTGCAGGGAGAGACATAAATATGTAAGACAGTAATTGTGCCCTTCATATCATCAGGCAAAATACTAGCCTGGTGAGGGTTCCTATCCCTGCACCACACTTGAAGAACTACTTTTCAGTCATTTGGTAGAAGGGCTAAGCTTTTGAAAATATATTTGTCTTCTTTTCTTAAATCAGCAAAGTGTCAGATATGTCTAGTTCATTTCAATTGTGTAAATTCCACAGTTTAGCTGACGCAAAAATATTTGAAGTCCAGCCTATAGAAGTTTTCAATTAGCTACTTTGAAATATAACATTTGGTACAACTGTCACTACATAAACTTCTATAATATCTTGCAAGCACTGAAAACAGCAAATTCACCTAAAAACACAAGAAGATGAATTAATGAAATGAATTGTATGAACTATTATTTGCTTGTTTTTAATTGTAGCCAAGTTACATCTCTTACTGTATTTAGGGAAAATAATAGAATAACAAAAGCAAAATTAATTTTAAAAATAAAAACCGCAATTCTTCTAAATGTACAGTTAGTTGTAAACTGGACAATTTTTGGGGGGGGGAGCTGTTACTGAATACATTTATAAATGCAATGACAGTATTATAAATTTGTTTTGTTTGCATTGGAGAGGATGACCCAACTCTCTCTTACTTATCTGTAACTGCTGAATTGCCTCAGTATGAGGTGAGAGGTGACCCAGCTGACTATTCATCCCTGCTTTCAGACGTCAGGAAAATCTGCAGGTGTCTTCTGAAATCCAAAGTCTGTTCTAAACTTGTTTTAGAAAAGCGACACACAATAAGTAATGATGAATGAGTTTCTCCTTGTGGTCACGAACTTTTGTAGAAATACTCCATTAAGTTTAAATCTTTTGAAAATATTGTGCCTCAAAGAGGTGCCAGCAAAAAATGAAAGTGATTCTGTATATCTTAAGGTGACGGTTCAGCATTTCAGTATATAGTAAGAATTTGAAAACTTTCTTTAGCTATCTCTATAGCTATATTGTCCCTGGGAATGCAATGTGGTAATAGAGAATATGCTGTGATAATCTCACCAAAACTGCAATAGTGAAAATTGATATGGGGATGTGTAGCTCTTAGTAGAAGAGGCTACTCTGTTGCCACCAGTCTCATCAAAACATTTTAATTTGCAAGAGATGTTGGCAATTATATCTAGAGTGTTTTATCATCATCCACATTGCTGATCGAGATTCAGTGTGCATTTTAAACAACAAAAAAGGAAGCATGGATGAAAATATGGCCCAGAAACAAGTCTAAAATTGGTACCAGTGGTCCAATTATTTTCAGGCTCAAATATTTTTTAAACCTTCAGTAGAACAATCAATGATTACTAAACCCCTTTGAAATCTCACACCCTCAGCTGCGTGGTCATTTGGCTCTAGACTCTCCAGCTGTGGAGTTGGGGAGAATGAAGATGAGAATATTTGCTTATGTGTTTGTTTCTTTTACCTTTTCCAATAATGAAGACAGTAGTCAGTCTTACTCTGCGCATACAAGAAAGATTGCCATTTGGTTGAATTTTCTTTGGAACCTGTAGATGCAGCTTAGGAATTTAGGAAAACTTGGATATAAATCCTAAAAGAGCTCCTTATGCGCTTTGTGGCCTTAGGTGCTGTTTTAAACCCTCTGTGGCTCAGTGTCTTTATTTGTAAAATAGGAATGATCCACCTTATATGTTTGATTTTAAATTAAAAGAGCTTGTCAATGGGATATAGCAGATAGTGTTGATTTTTAAAATGTTGACCTGAAGGCAAAACATTTGTGAAAAGGTTGTGTAATAATGATTATGATCAAATATTAAGAAACATTTTTCAGTAGCTTGGAACAATGGCAAGATATGTGTTAGTTTTCATAAAGTCAGTATTCATTAGAAATCAAAATTTTTAATATAATATTAAACATAATGGATCTCATTTACAAAAACAGCATACCTAAAATGTACCATGGTGCAAACTAAATAGCAAATGTGCAATAATCATGTAGATAATACTGTAAATAAATCAATAGACATAAAAGAAAATCTAAATAAATGGAGTGCTGACAGATTTATGAATGGAAAGAGTCGACTTGTTAAACTGTCAGTTCACCTCCTCCAACAAATGTATAGATTTAAAATAACCTTCGAATCTTAGGACATAACAAACTCATTCTAAATTTTCTAAAATTTAAATGTAATTTTACGCAAGCCAGAATAAACAACAAAATATTGAAACGTAATTATAAAAAAAGAGAGGGCCAGTCACAGCAGCTCATGTCTGTAATTCCAACATTTTGGGAGGCCAAGGCAAGAGGATCACTTAAACCTGATAATTTGAGACTAGCAAGCATAATGTAGGAAGATCTCTTCTCTACTAAAGAAAAATTAGCCAGGTGTGGTCGCGTACACCTGTAATCCCAGCTACTTGAGAGGCTGAGGTGAGAGGATCGCTGGAGCTCTGGAGGTCAAGGCTGCAGTCAGCTGTCATTATGACACTGCACTCCAGCCTAGGTGACAGAGTCAGAACTAAATATATAAATAGATAGACAATAGATGATAGATAGATAGATAAAAAAAGAAGCGAGATGTTTTTCTTACCAAAAAGTACAATATAAGATAAAGACATAATTATAAAATAGTGAAATGTTAATATTGACATAACTTGGCCTATAGAACAATGGAACAGAGGTTCTGAAGAAAGCTCTACATATACATACATTTAGAATTTGGAAAAAGGGATACCTTTAATAAGTGGTTTTGGAATTCCAACATCACTTATGTACAGATGCAAATAAAAATCTAAATGAATAAAAAATCTAATAAAAAAGCTTAAACTAAAACTATTAGAGCAATTATGGAAAAATTTGTGCAATTTCAATATTGAAAAGTGTGTTGAACAAATCATAAATAAATAACTTGGTAAATTTGGCTGAACAAAATTAAAATTATTTTAATTTTAAAATTTAATACAGCACTAAATATTTGCAAAATGAGTACAAAAGCATGGAAGAAAATATTTGCAAAATGTGTGATGAATATGATTGATTCAACATTAGTCCCACGAATATGTAAAGCAGAATTTTGTTTTATATGTCATGTTTCAATTCATATATGGAAAATATACTTGGATTCTATATTGTTCTTAACTAATAACAACAATAAAAATCACGGGTATGAAATGGATCAGCCTGGTGCTGGTATGTATGCATTTAATCTAGATTTAAACTCTAAGTATAATGGGAAATTCTGAAAATTTTTAAACAAAAAAACTAAATAATCTGCTGAACAATTGTGAGATGCAAAGCCTCATTGGTCTTTTTAGGGATTATATTACAGAAAGTCTAGAGTGGAAGATTGGAGACTAGTTAATGTCCTAATGCAGATCAAAGATGATGGTAACTGGGACTTTAGAAGTGATAGTTAAAGAGGAAAAAAATCACAAATCGATGAAATTGCCTGAGCTTTTGTCTTGAGCCACTCAGTAGATACCACTGGCAATTGCTAAGATGGAAAAGCCTGTTGGGGAGAGCATGTGGATTAAACAGGATTAGATGAAAGTTATTACTTCCTGAGGTAAACGGTTTCATTAGTACCTCTAACTGAAACGTAATCAATTTAAGACTTTTCTGTTTCTAAGAAATTTATTTTATCTTAGTGCCAAAAATTATAGCTATCCTAATTAAAATGATGGCAGAAGCCAATTAGACATGATATACACTTGTTTGTCACAAGTACTGAGAGATACTGAATCTAAATTAAAATGTTATATATAATTAACAAGTGGTGCTCTGTTCCATTTTTGCTGTCTTGCTTCCCATGCAAAATTTTAAAACGTTTGAGTAAAGATAAGGACATAGACTGACATCTTTCTTTGAATCCTCTAGTACCTGGCAGAGTATAACACTGGCAATACGTAGTGATGAATGACTGGGTGACTGCATATCATGTGTGTTGTATACATGTGTGCATTTGGATTAGACTGACAGTGTGTAAACAAATTACTTCTGGAAACACAACATATTTGAAACTACATTACTAATTATTAAGTTATCATATTTAATAATAATGATACAAGTATCTGAAAGAGGCTATAAGTCTTTAAAACTTTTTAAGAGTTTCCAAAACTTGCACTCTACCAAGGTCAAGTTCTACATCTTAAAAGAGTTAAGAGTTAAGTATATCTTTACCTAGAGATGCTTCATTTTTAGAATCTTGATGTAAATGCTATCATGTTTTTTACTACAACTTTTTGTATTTTCTATGTCTTTTTTTTTTTTTTGAGATGGAGTCTCGCTCCATTGCCCAGGCTGGAGTGCAGTGCTGCCATCTTGGCTCACTGCAACCTCCACCTCCCGGGTTCAAGCAATTCTCTGCCTCAGCCTCCTGAGTAGCTGGGATCATGCCCGGCTAATTTGTTTTGCATTTTTAGTAGAGAGGGGGTTTCACCATCTTGGCCAGGCTGGTCTTGAAATCCTGACCTTGTGATCTGCCCGCCTCGGCCTCCCAAAGTGCTGGGATTACAGGCGTGAGCCACCTCACCCGGCCAATTTTCTGTGTCTTATTCAAATGCTTAGTCAAATGCTCACCCCACCCATCCTTCTCCTGCCCCAGCCCATGGTTCTTATGACATTTTAAATGGAACTCTTTCCAAATATGCTTCTTCTCTCAGGCCATTGGTATATTCTTGGATGCTGTGCAGGCCTCGAGATATAGTATGTGCATTCTAATTTAAAGTCCTCCTCTCCATCTTGATGCTCTCCTGTATTTATTTTTATGCGTAGCTCTAGGTAATCTTCAAAGTATCTTTCCTCTGTTATCACTTTTTGCTCAGAGTACATTACTGTAAACTAAATGTATGATCATGCTACTTTTCTATTAGAGAAAGAATGAAGGATGAAAATCCTTATACTTCTATAAATTTTCCTTTTAATTTGGGAAGTGATATCTTCCCCAGCATTTTTATCTAGAAAATATTGGACAGTACTGTGTCATAGGTCCACATCCAGCCGTAGGGGATGTTGGAAAATTGAACTTTCCATCTATAAGAAAAAAAAGGCCAATAACAAAGAGGAAGTCAGTGTGCTTTGTATGACTACTTCATGGTGACTGCATGGTTTCCATGACAAAGTATTATGCTGAATTCTTTTTTGTTGTTGTTTATTTATTTATTTTTTTAAAATTATACTTTATGTTCTAGGGTACATGTGCACAACTCTTTTCTTGTTCTTTGATTATAACTTCTCTGAATCTTTCACTCCTATTTTCACTCATCTCCAGTTCTCCTTAAATCTGATTGCAGTTTTCTTTGTACAGCAATTAAAAGCCTATAAAACCTAGTTTATAAAGTAGTATATCATCATATATGTTACATTGCTTCATTGCAAATGGTAGATTTGACTCTCTTCATCTCTTACCACTCTTCATCTAGCTTGATACTCATTTTCCAAATTTTCTCCCCTGATCAGATCTCAAGAGTAACATATGAAATGAGAAATATTTAGGGCATACATCTTTAGGGAAAATAGCATAGCTTCAACTAACTAATGTCAATATATAAGAAATAAACCTATAGGAAAGTGAAGTTTACTTCTTCAGAAAAGAAAGCCATGTTAGTTTGCTGACTGTCAGTTGATCCTAGTTTTCTGGTTTTAAGTTCTGCCTACTTTCCCTTTTATGTTCTAGTTTCCAAAACATCACCTCCAGGTACCACTGATTACTGAAAGTGTGTATCCATTTAAATAATAGAAAGAGTCTGAGGTTTGGAGTCAGAAATTATAGTTTGGGAGTCAAACTCGACCATAAATGAGCACCATGGACTCATTTTCTAAACGTCTTTGAATGTGGGATTCTTCATTTATAACGTGACGATAATAATACTAGCCATAGAGGTAGTCCAGTTAATAAAACTGCTGAAACTTGGCACATAGAAGGGGCTGAACAAAGCTTCTCTACTTTTACATCAATCAAACAATACAGTGTCCCAATGAACAACAATTTAACACTATAATTGAAGGCAATATGTATGAAATTTAACCTTGAACTTGGAATATTTTTATTATTTCCATGAATACATTGGTAATACGTTTTTTAAGTTCTAAGCCAACGTAAGCTAAGGCAATACTGTGACCCAAAGTTTACATGTTTTATGATGGTCTACAGAAGGAAGATGTTTCTTGTGTCTGATCAATAACACAGAATCAGCTGAAGAAACAATATGTGGATGCTTCAAAGATGAGTGAAAACATTTCTTCCAATACGCACCATCCTCAAGTATAATTGATGGTACTACTCTGGAGTGCTTTTGCACCTGTTGAAATGTTATGTTGAATCATAAATGATATCTGGTATGAATACAAAAGGGAATTGTAAGTGATGTAGCAATCTTTAGTGCAAACCAGGAAGATAATTGCTAAATCGTGAGAGAATTAAGGGGAAATGCATTGTTTGCTCATTCAAACTTATTCCCATAAACATTTACAAATATTTTATTTTCTTAAAAATTAAAACTATGACTGACAGTTTAACACCTAATTTCTTACAAATTGGTATCGCAAGGTCAGGCAAATTATTCTTTGATTAAAATACAGAAAATGTTGAAAAAAAATTTTTGCTCTTCTGTGTTTTGCTTAATATTCTTCATCTGAAATACTTTCTTATTTTCTTTCTTTTTAATTCATCTTTGTCAGACTCTCCTAAAGTGGTGCGTCCTCCATTGAGTATACCATTCTTCCTTTTGAAAGCAAGTACACTCAACTCATCCTTGTCATTTGGAATTGTACTGACCAAACTAGTACCTACTATGTGCCAGCTTAAATATTTCACTGCTGTTTCAGAAGCATTAATTGCCTCTTTTTATCTCAGACTCTGCGTACCATTCTACTAATCTTATTTCCTCAAATGAACAATACTCTCCCACCGTTTAATATTTATTTACATGATTTCCTTCTGTCTGAAATGGTCTTTTCCTCCTATTGGTCTGGCTAACTACTATCCAATCTTTAGGTCTCATTGGAAAGGTTACTTCTTCCAGAAGGCATTCTCTGATCTTTTACACTTCTTAGGTCTTTTGCAATATGTATACCCCAAGCTCTGTGTATTTCTCCTATTATAATACTAATTAAAATTGGTCATAAGTTGAATTTAATCATCTGTCTTCCTGAGAAGGTCTGTGAAGGCAGAATCTGGATTGAGTGTTCACTGCTTCAAGCCTACCACACAGCACTGTATTTGTCAGGGGATGAATGATAATAAATACATTTTGAAGTAGTAAATTGAATCTTAAGATCCTTGAGAGCAAAGACTGCAGATTCTACTTCCTCCGTATGCTCCATACAGCATTCCATAAGGGTCCAAAGTCTATTAGAAGTCCTCAATACTTATCAAGTACATTCCAAGGATCCTAGAGTTAGGAGATGTTTTATAAACAGTCTGATGTAAAGTATTCAACTTATGCTATGTCGCAGAAGCAAAGGATCAAAGGCCACAAACCTGGTTGACTTAACGGAGCACACTGAAACCCAGGTTTTTCAACCTCTGGAAAGGGATTTCTCCACGACACTATGTTGCCTTATGGGTGGATTCACTTTCAAAGTTAAACTAAATTATTTATCCACCAAAATGCTACCATGGTTATTACAAACAAATGTCATCTTACACGTTCTTCCCTCAGCCGTCAGAAATAATGATCCCTATTGAATACCAAGTCATTGTAGAAGCTCTTGTAGAAGATTGTTAGATTTCAGAAGCTTGTGACAATTTTCTATGTCCTGTTCTTGACATAAGCAAAAAAAAAAAAAAATTTCAAAAGTCTGATTTTTTTTCCCCCGTTTACTCCACATAAACACGTGTGCACACACACACACACATACACATTTACAAACATCTTTCTACTGTTCAACCATGTCTCAGTTTAGAGAAAAACATTGCAGATAGTTAAATTTGGCCAACCATTCTAGTACATCTAGTAATGGTCGATTTCCTGTAATGCTAAGTTATTCCCAAGACTTTCAGTTAAATATTGTGGGCAATGACTTCATCCTTTGAGGAAACTGAAAGAGCTATAAAGCACTTCATATAGTAATTTAGTAAAGTTATCCAAAAGAGCTAAAATTTCCCTAAGTGACTTACATGCTGAATTGTTTAATTGGGTCCATTACATTCAAAAAAGATATTTGTCATATAAAATTCTTCCTTCTATAAGAATGAAACCACAGAACTTGACATTTTCTATGTTAATTAAAATTTTGAATATTTTTCTTAACTTTTGTCGAATCACTGTGAAATTTCACACATCCATTTGTTATTTTATGCCTGACAAAAGATACGATGTAAATGGTAAGGAGAAAACAAATCATTTGTTCTTTCTGTTGCTCTAAAAGTGCCCATATCTGCTAATTCATTGTTTTCATATCTCTGAAATCGCAACTGTAGTCATATTTAGAAGTAATAATCTTTCTGCTTTAAGATTAGCACAACAGGATACTGGGCAGAAATCTTATAAATTTTTGGTATAGCAGGTAAATATTAACATAAAATACATGCTAACTTCTAGCATAGAGAGTTTTAGGTAGAAGCAGTGATAGACTTATGTTCATGGGTGAGGAAATAACTCATCTTTTAAGATATTGTTCTTGAGTTTGGAAAGTAAGATGACAAAATATAATTTTGTGTAATTAATCATTTGTCAACAATTATTATTTAGACATTCTTAGGTCCTACAAGGCTAATAGGTTTTTGCTTTACTAGATAATTCATGGCAATTCAAATAGACATTGGTAAATATTTGAATTTGATATTTGATGCTGATTACATTTCAAATAGTATATCCAATGTAACATGCCTTCCTAATTGTGTGCTTGCATACCTGTGTGTTTATGCATGTGTTAAAGAAATAGTCAATCCTCTCTTTCCAAAACCCTAAACATCTCCATCATGACTGCATTAAAGGAAAGGAAGAGAGATGAGACCTTAGTAGGAAAGCAATGGCATTTAAAAAATAAATATGTAAAGTAGTTTTTAATCCTTTACTTTTACCTAATGAACTTGTGATATAAGGTAGGTGTAATTAGAGCTGTCAATATTGAATTTCAACTGTGCACTGCACTATGAATTTAATTTAAATTTTCCTATCCCTATTTTTCCCTTCCCTTCACCTCTGGGAAAAATTGAAGCACTTGACTGCTGCTGTGGCAAATTGGATCCTAATAAGTATGATGCTTTACTGCTTCTTGTTTTTGCTAAGATACAACTGCAATATTTCAGGAGAACTCACCTGGGCATTAATTCAACAAGAAATATTGGTAGGAGCATTCTATTTTCCACATTTTGATATCTCAGCAAATGACTTGCATATAAAGAGGCCCAGCAGCTGTATTTTGTTTTGTTTTGTTTTTTATCATTCACCAATGTGCTTGTCATTTCAACCTCAGGTTCCTCTGACTCACCTCTGGGGGCTTAGAAATAATACTTCTCTCCATGCTTCAAATTATTTGAGATTATAATTTTTAAAAATCTGAATAATGTAATTGATAAATATGCTTAGATATGAAGGGGTTGATTTCAGAAGGTATTCCAAAACTGTCACCAACATCACATGTCACGATAGGACTTACTTAAAACTTGAATCACGTTTTGAGAAACCAACATCTATGATATAAACAACGAAATGCAGAACACAATCAATAAGTCTTTTTCAAGTTAAGATAAAATATTTCATGAAACAAAACTTGTTAATCATTTTATAAATGGATAAATTTGAAAGTGATACGAAATATGCTAAGTGCTAGTAAGAACAGAAACTTGTAGAACTTTCATGCAATGCTGCTAAGCGTGTAAATTGGTACAACTACTTTGAAAGAATTTGGTAGTGCCTATTAAATCTGAATGTGTCCATGATTCTGCATAAATACACATACATGTTTAGCCCTAAAGACATATACAAGAATGTTCATAGCATCATGATTCATAATAGACAAACCAGAAACTACTCAAATGTCCACCAATAATAAAATGGATAACAGAATAGACATAAGATGCAACATTATTCAACAATTAGAATGAACAAACAGATGCCATATGAAATAATATTAATTTTTATCAGAAACACAATTTTTAATGACAGAAACTGGGGAAAAAGAATCTGTATTGTTCAATTTCATGATCATGAGTTTAAAAAGAGTAAAATCTAATATAAGGAATAGAAATCACATTAGTGGTTATCTATGAGGAAGCTTCTGGAGTGTTGATTGTGATCTGTTTCAGGATATGAATGGTAGTGATATGAAAGATTTACTTATGTAAAACTTTCCTCAGCTGCCTTTCTTATTTGCCCACAATTTATATGTGCTTCAGATTTCAATGAAAAAGTTACCTTAAAAGGGGCAATATGAAGTGCAATAAAATATAAGACATCCTCATGAAAAAACAGATCTTCCATTTCTACTTTCTTTGTTCTTCATAGTATTTCACATATCTTTTCGTTCCAGCCATAATATATTAATTATATTTTTATTTTACTACATTATAAAAATATTAAGTCAGAAACTATGCATTACTATTCTTGCATATCCAGGATCTAGTGAGGTGTCTATTACATGTTAGGTTGATTAATGATAATAATAAAAATTTTAAAAACTAACAGTTGCTGAGTGTCTGTTATATGTCACTATTATTATATATTATTTGTATGTTAACTTATTTCAATTTTACAATTATCTGATTTGGTTAATATCAGTTCCATACTTCATATAAGAAAACTCAAGCACTTGGTGGTGCAGTTATTTGCCCAAGGATGTATACAAAGGAGTGGTAAAACATAGGTTTGAAATTCAGACTACAGAGCTTAATTTCTTAACTACCATGCTATAAAGAGCAGGTTAAGCATATAACAACACAGTGTTGGCGAACAGTAAGTTATCAGTGTGAGCTATGAATACACTATTCAGTTGATAAAGTCAGATAACATAGTAATTATTCTTCCTGTTGAAACTATAGAAGATGGAAATAGGGAGATACATTTATTCACACCTGTGACTCTGCAATAGGCACTGAAGATACAATGGATTAAAGTATCAAATGAAGTCCTAGCTCTTAGAAATTAAGCTTTACTAGAAAAGACAAAAATTAATGAAATCATCACATTTGTTATAAGGGCTGTTAAGGAAATCTATTGAGTGCCTAAACATACCTAACAGGGTGAAAGGCACACTGACAAAAGTAAAGGAAGCCAGTGGGACATAACTAGAGATGGCCAAGAGATGGCTGGTTCCAGACAAAAGGGAGAGGAAGGCAGGGCCAGAGGACACAGTTAAGTGGGTGAAGAACTTGAAGAAATGTGATCACAAGGAATTGGGAGATGGCTGTACTTATAAAGAATAACTTCATAAGATCACCTTGAGTAAACTATGTTCTATGCTTTTAAGAAAATATTAGCAAAGTTATTTTAATAAAAAGAAGACTGTGATGAAATAAAGTGAAAAAGACAAAGTCACTAAGTTTAGACCTCTGATTCTGTGGGAGTCACTTCATCATTTGAGGTTTCTCAAGTATCTTTGTTTTAATGAGTGTAAATAGAGTGGAATAAACAATCTTGCAGTTTTCTCCGTATACAAAGCAAATGGTGATGCGGTCTGAGCATTACCTTATTGTATTGTGGTCTTTCAGCAAATCCTATAAACACAAGTTTTAAGTGACTGTTATTTCCACTGTCCAAGTCAAAAGTCAATCGATGGTGGCTAAATGCTGACAGAATTGGTGCTGCTGGGATTCTGAAAGCATCTCTCCCCTTAAGCTGGATGGAAAAATGATGCTGCCTTTATAACATTTTGACATTCATCACTTTCTGTCATATCTCTAAAATAAAATCCGTGGTGCCGGAGAACCTGACACATCCGCATCCAATCATGGTTGCAGGACTCATCAACCACCTTAGTGAATCCTGGGTGACACTGTGTGGCTGAATATCACTGTCCTGAAGTAGTGAAGTGTCAAGCAAGGTTCACTATAGGGTTTTGTTGTCTTTTAAATTTTGTTAATTTGGGTAATAAGTCAAAATCCTGAGAAGTAAAATTTATGTTTATAAACATATTTGCCAAACAATACAAATTTACTTTAAATTAACCTATGTTCTATCTGCTTTTCGTAGAGCTAAAGCAAGAAATAGAACCAGTAACTATAACCGGTAGGTAATTTTTTTTAAATTGCCAAAACAAGTGTTGGTATATTATATACAGTCTTGTGCAATGGTGGGCATCTTTGTCCTTGAGGTGCACTGGTAGAGGCTGGGAGGATATACGGGGAGGAAGATACCAGCAAGGGAAGCTGTTAAGAGGGGAAGTTGTTAAGAGTAAAAGCCTATGATTGCTCATTAAGAGCCACACTCTTAAAATTTTCAAATAATGATAATTGCTATTAATGAACACAATATATGCTGGCATTATTCTAAATATTCTAAATAACATCAGTTCTAAGTAACTGAAAACATTATCTCATTCAATCCTTAAGACAAAGATATGACGTAATTATTACTTCTATTTAACGAAGAACCTAAAAAGAATCTAGTGACTATTTTAGATTCCAAAGAACCTAAATAAGTCTAGTGATATAACATTAGCTTATGAAACAAAATACCGGACCTGCAAACTAAATCCGTTTGCCCTTTCATCTCGTGACTCAAAATAGAAAGAGTGTGGCCATGTTCTTGTAAAGTAGATGGGGTAATTTGGATTGAGGCAAGACAATTGTTCAAATCTCTCCTCAGTCTCTCTGCAGATAAGCACCTCTGAAATAAGTCTCTTCCCGTTGTATTTGATTATATCCTCTCCCCTCTTTAGGTTCATTATGGCTTTCTAGGTTTTTTTTTTTTTTTTTTTTTGAGACGGAGTCTCTCTCTGCCGCCCAGGCTGGAGTGCAGTGGCCGGATCTCAGCTCACTGCAAGCTCCGCCTCCTGTGTTTACGCCATTCTCCTGCCTCAGCCTCCCGAGTAGCTGGGACTACAGGCGCCCGCCACCTCGCCCGGCTAAGTTTTTGTATTTTTTATTAGAGACGGGGTTTCACCGTGTTAGCCAGGATGGTCTCGATCTCCTGACCTCGTAATCCGCCCGTCTCGGCCTCCCAAAGTGCTGGGATTACAGGCTTGAGCCACCGCGCCCGGCCGGCTTTCTAGGTTTTAAGGCGCCTGTGTTTAATTAAACCCCGGATAACGTAAGTCAGTTAAAACGGCAGTCTTTAAAGCATGTGAAACTAACATTCAAAACATGTAATTGATAATTGTAGGAGTGAAGCTCCGTGAGTCTGGCATTTCCTTTCTGTAGTCTTATGCAATCAAAATAAAACTATACCAGGTCTAATTTTAAATATTCAACAGACAAAAAAAAAAAAAAATTTACTATCCCAGAAAGAAATTTTTTATAAGAACAAACTTTTGTTTTTGTTTTATCTTAATTCTTATGTAAAAAAAGTATTTGCAGAAATGTTGACTGACTCCAAATGAGAAGTTTTAAAATTAATATGGTATAGCATTGTTTTGTCTTACTATTCACTTATTTTGTCTGTCTGATTTGGTCCATGAAAAACTGCTTTATTTGTGTATTTTCATACATACTTTTTGATATATTAAGTATTTTAAGAAGTCAGAGTCAGTCGAAAGTGTTAGTAATGACCACTATGACCCCAACTTTGCCCTCAGCTTGAATTAACTTTAGGCAGGATTCTTCCTGACTCAAAGCCACTGACCTTCTGTTTTTGTTGTTGTTGTTTTTAGAACATTTACTTTAGAAAACTTGGAAATTATTTTTCTGTCATTTTAAGATGTAAATATTTTGCCAATTTTTCCACCCAGGAATGTCTTTCTCAAGAACCAGGGAGTCATCTTTTTAGATTGTAATCATCAGGAAAGATAGTGCCCCTACTGCACTCTCTGTAGGAAGGTAGGAGCCTAACTTCTGGCATGCCCTGATGCAAGTTAAAAAACTACTTCCTACTATAAAGATGAGAAAAGTTTGTTTTTCTCTTGGATATAGCCAATAAGCAAACACAGATGGCCTAAAACTCCTGCCTTAGCCCAGTATTTAAAACTCTGTAGTCATGTTTGTTTCAACAGAGTTGAGCTCAGTCTTTCTCTTCTTGCAACAGAAGTCTCAAATAAAGTCTTTCTTGCCTGTTTAGAGTTGTTGGGTGCAGGTTTTGCTTTGACATTAATCAGCAGCAGCTCCAAAAAGATTGATAAGATGTTCTTAATCAATAATGGTGCTTTATTAAATAAAGTGCAAAGATAATAAAGCAAACATCAATCTTGTTCTATAATTTAGAATGTAGACAAAAGAGGCATAGTAATATAGGGCAAAAGATACAACGGTTTGGAGTTGGGAGATATAGAATTCTAATTATACCCCTGAATGACAAGTTCACACATAGTGCAAGGCAGGGCTTCCGTGTGTACCTCTGAGATCATTGTCCCCTGTGCACATTCAGCAGAATTTGAGGAGAATAAGAATAATAAGAATATACAATTAACTCACTCACTAGGTAGACTGTATATTAATAGTAGAAAGAATATATACACATACATATATATATATGTATATATAGTTCTAGAATGTGCCAGAAATATAATTACTATAGCTCCTAGTTATATGGGATGGACATATATGACAGACTCCATTTAATGACCCTTCAGTAACCTGTGATTAAAAATCCTGCAGAATGGAAATCACAAAACCAAAGCAAATTCTCTATGCTTTCTGGCCACATTTTCTTCATTCTAGACTCTGTTCTTCGCACTTAAAATTTTAATATTATTAAACTGAGATGAACATTTTTCACATCTAGCTAGTAAATCAAATGTTTATATTAAATCTATTTGATTGTTAAGGTATTTTGGTGCCAAATATCTATTAAGAAAATAAACAGTATATTTATTAGTTTCCTACTGTCGTGTAACCTATTACCACAGATTTGGCAATTTAAAGCAACACATTTATCATCACTCAGTTTCTTTGAGGCAGAAGTCTGGGTAGGGTCAACTGGGTAATCTGTTCCAGGTCTTACAAGTTTAAAATCAATGTGTTGACTGGCTAAGACTCTTATCTGGAAGCTCTGGGAAGATGCTACTTCTGAGTTCATTTAAGTCGTTGTCAGAATTAGTTTTCTTGCAGTTGTAGGACTGTTTCCTTGCTGGTTGTCAGCAGGAGTTTGCAATCTCCCTGTAGATTCCACCCATCCTCCTTCATACATGGCTATTCTACCTTCAGAGTGGCAAGAACACATTATATTCTTCTCATACTTCAAATATTTCTGACCTCTGATATCAGTCAGAAAAGCCTTTCTGCTTTTGAGGGTTCTTGTGATGAAACCTGGCCCACCTAGAGAACCCAAGATAATCTTCTTATCTTAAAGTCTACTGAACTACATGACATAACAAACATAGGAGTGACAATTCATCATATTTACAGGTTTTGTGGGTAATGGCTGTTCAACTTTGAAGAACCATTTCAGATATTTTGCCTCCCATACACAGTTATAATGCGTTTTATTTATACTGAAAGGCTACTTTCAATTAAAATGTATCTTTTAAGAAGTTCTATTTTGAGACCTGACACAAAAATAATGACTAATGTCTTATAATTACTAAGGAATAACTATAGGTTTGCTACTGTGCAGAGTACTTTAAATGATTTTTTTTAATCTGATTCTCACAACAAAAATATGCTGTCCTGAACAGCTATATCATTATTTTATAGATAAATTCAAGTTAAAGAGAGCTTAAGAACCTGCCTAAAGTCACATAGCTAGACTTCCATCAAAAAAATAAAACTCATCCCTCATCCAGAATCAACAGATTGACTAAAACTCCCTATAGCTCACTGTAACTTAGTAATAACTGAATGTTTCTCTAGGTTTTGCATTTTATAACTAGGTTTAATCCAAAATTGAGGATATACTTGATCATGATAAATACAAACATTATCTTTTCAAATTGATTTAAAAAAACATCTGACTGTAAGAATGGGAAGTTGAATGCTAAGTTTCCTTGAACTTTTTAAAAATAAATTGTGACTCCCAAATAATTTCATGTACAATACTGATACCAACATTTCTATGTACTCCAGGAATTATACATGACTAACTACATATTTTCCTTTGTGGACTCATTCTTAGTTAAAATAAGCTTCTTCATGTTACATAGTAACTCTTCTTCCTATCTAGTTATGCTCAGCAATCTAACCAACTAGAATAAGGTGAATTTTGTTTTGTTTTGTTTTGTTTTGTTTTGTTTTGTTTTTGAGATGGAGTCTCACTCTGTTGCCCAGGCTGGAGTACAGTGGCATGATCCCAGCTCACTACAGCCTCCACCTTCCAGGTTCAAGTGATTCTCCTGCCTCAGTGTCCCAAGTAGCTGGGATTACAGGTGCCTGCCACCGCACCTGGCAATTTTTTTGTGTGTTTTTAGTAGAGACGGGGTTTCACCATCTTGGCCAGGCTGATCTTGAACTCTTGACCTCGTGATCCACCCTCCTAGGCCTCCTAAAGTACTGGGATTACAGGCGTGAGCCACTGCGCCTGGCCAGGTGAAGTTTTAAAAATCAAAGGGAAATAAAATAAGTATCTAAATCTGTCTTCTATGGCTCATTGGTTGTGGGATATAATGAATTATGAACTCTTTCTCTGTGTTGGTTTTATCATTAGCAAAATAATTATAATAACCTACTTAAGTGAAGTCATGAGTGAAAAATTATTGAAAGACTGAAAACTACTTTGTAGACACCAAGTATTCTAACAAATAATAATGATAGTAATAAAGATTTCCATTTACCAACTTGGGAATTATATTTCTCATTGCTTTATTTGATCATCTTTTAGGTTATAATCTTTGAGATAATGAATTTGTATAGTATTTTGACATCCCAGCCTATATTTAATAACTGATTAACATTATTCTTATACTGTTAATCTCAATGTTTCCTTAAAATTTTTTAGAATTTTAAAAACTACTCAAGAAATAGGAAAACAAGAGCTCTTATTCGAGAAATGTCCTTTAAAATATAAACTATAACTTAGAACAAATGCTAAAGATAATCACTTCATTACTTTGTTTGCTTTTAGCATGATGTCAATTTTGAGGCCATTTCTTTGTCTTCTATATGCAAAATATTTAGAAAAATTATAGAATCTGCAGAGCAGAAGAGAAATAGCGTATTAAACTAAGATGCTATTTAAAAGAAAAAAATCCAAATTAATAAATGCATACATGTATGAAATAATCTATTTCAATATCCATCATAACCAGGAATTCCCCTTGCTTCTGGCTGAAACTTGGTTGACAGAGAACTAAATATTTTGTTTATCAACATTTTTTGTTGATTCATATACCAAACTAAAACTTTCTTCTTTCTAATTCCCATCAGTTTATGTGATATAAAGTCTACTTCCTTTCCACAGATTTAAAAAGACTTAATGAGATTTAAGATCACATTTTAAATGTTCTCAATTAAA
Organism: Theropithecus gelada; assembly: GCF_003255815.1. Classification (NCBI taxonomy): domain Eukaryota; kingdom Metazoa; phylum Chordata; class Mammalia; order Primates; family Cercopithecidae; genus Theropithecus; species Theropithecus gelada. The sequence continues at coordinate 85,177,780 of NC_037685.1, read as the reverse complement.
ACATTTATAGATTTCTTGTTTGCTTTTTGATTTTCTTTCTCTAATATTACAAAACACTATCTAGGTCACTCTGTCTGGAAAAACCCCATGTAGACAATTTCTTTCAAAATATAAAATCAATATAGGGGCCAGGCGAGGTAGCTCATGCCTGTAATCCCAGTGCATTCGGAGGCCAAGGCAGGAGAATCAGATTAACCCAAGAGTTCAAAGATAAAGTGTTGTACTTCAGCCTGGGTTGAAGAGAGCAAGACCCTATCTCTACATAAATATGGAAAGAAACAATGCAGATAAATAGTATAGGTGAATTAGGATCCTGTGTTTTCCTAGAACCTAAAGAGATGTCCTGAAATCACTGATTGCATATCGGGGTGGATCTTTCCATCTCAGAGCTCCCCATTACTCCAAAATTTGGCCCCATAAGCAATGTATCATTGAAATAATTATTTGATTGAAAATGTTAGCTTTGTCCACTAGAGCATTTTTGTTATAGAATTAAAATAAATATGGAAATACGTCTGAATAAAGTGATACTTTTGTGTTTCAGTATTAGTCTTATTATTGATAAGTAAATATTGTATATATTTACTATGTAGAGCATAATAATTTGAAATATGTATAGATTGTGAAATGACTAGGTTGAGAAAATTAACATATGCATTACCTCATATACTTATTACCTTTTATGGTGACAGCACTTAAAACCTACTTTTTGAGTCATTTTCAAAAATACATTGTTATTAACCATAATTGCCATGTTATATGATATAGCTCTTGAATTTATTCCTCCTGTATATCTGAAATTTTGCATCCTTTGATAAACATCTCCTTAATATCTTTCCCCCCCAGCCCCACCTCTATCCCCTGGTAGCCACCATTCCACTCTCTGCTTCTGTAAATTTGATGATTTTAGACTAAGACTAAAATCATCCAGTATTTGTCTTTCTGTGACTGGCTTATTATACTTAATGTCCACCAGGCTCATCCATGTTGTTGCAAATGACAGGATTTTCTTCTTTGTTAATGCTGAATAGTATTTCATTATGTATATATACCTCATTTGCTTTATTTACTCATCCTTTGGTGGTCACTTATATCGACTTTCTGTCTTGGCTGTTGTGAATGCTGCTGCAAAGAACATGGGAGTCCAGAGATCTCTTCAACATACTGATTTCATTTCCTTTGCATATATATTCACTAGATGGATTGCTATGTCATATGATAGTTATATTTTTAATTTTCTGAGGAACCACCAGAGTGTTTACATTCCTGCCAACACTGTGCAAGAATTCCCTTTTCTATACAACCTCTCCAACACTTGTTATTCCTCGTCTTTTTTAACACTAGCCATTTTAACATGTGTGAGGTCATATTTCATTGTGGTTTTGATTTACATTTTCCTGATGACTAGTGATGTTGGGTGTGTTTTTATGTAACTGCTAGCCCTTTGTATGTGTTCTTTTGACATCCAAGTCCTTGGCCCACTTTTTTTAAGAAGAAAATGCTTTTATTAATCACAACACGAAATTAACAGACATCCTATTAGAATTAAACCAGGATAAATACTGCTGTTATAAAATTTACATTTCTCACATCCATTCCAGAAGAAAATCTTACGTATTAGGGCTCATCTTAATCTTATGGACTGATTTCAGTAAAACTTTTTAAATAGTAAATAGCAATTAACATATTCTCAAACTGTGCTAAGTAGTTAGAAAGGTAACTATAAAATATATAATGATAACACCCGGCAGGATTAGAACTGTTCTATTAAGAACACATCTCTGTTTTAGCTGTTACATCAGTGCACCTTTTTCACTGGTAAGGCAGCTGCTTGCTGTGGGTGCCACAATGATTACCAAGTTTCTTCTTAAAAGACACTTGTTTGATCAAGACTCAAGTGAGTTTTCTTTCCCAATTTTCATCTTTTGGAGCAGAAGGAAATACCTTGGTCTTTGATATATATATAAGGATGCAAATATGAAATACAGCTGTTATAATCTTCTAAATCACAAACAGGGGCAAGGAATTATTATTAGAAATAAGTCTGAAATATTTCATTTTTAAAATAACAAGACTTCTGAATAATCTCTCAAAACTAGCTTTCCATTTTAGTACATGACTTAATAAACATAGCACATTAGATTGGTTTTTAGCAATTTCTTCTATCAACTACACTTCGCTCTCACTAAAGGTTAGAGTATGATTTCAAACAATTTCTACATATAAAACATCTTTAAGTTTTGTGTTCACTGAACTGAGACTTCTTTCACTTATGTACCTGTGGAAGTTAATTTGAGCATACACATATATACATACTTGCATACATATGTGTACATGTATGTTTTTTAAGTAAGTTACTTTTACCATTAGAATAAACCTAGACACTACAGGGACAACTCTGGGAACAGTGCGGTCTGCCTTAGCAACCCTTCTCTAGGTTGAGGAAGGCAGGTATAGTTCGCTGAAGGATATGATGAGGCTGTAGTAAGTCTTCTCGTCATCTCTTAATCCTGCATTGCCTGGTCTCACCACCACAGCTACGTGCACATCTGCTTCCTCAGCAGCACTGGCCTCTCGAGTAGCATCTGTCAGAAACAAAATGTTGTTGGTTGAGCATCCAGTGATGTCTGCAATCTTTCGGTAACTTTCACTCTCCACTTTGCGTCCAATCTTGGTATCAAAGTGACCATCGACAAGCTCAAGAATATCTCCCTCCGTAGAGTGCCCAAATAACAGTTTCTGTGCCTCCACACTCCCTGAGGAATAGATGTACACCTTCATTCCGGCCTCTCTCCATTTCCTGACTGCTGGAACTACATCTGCAAAGAACTCTGCTTTCATGCGCCCAGCTGTGAATGCCGCCCTCCATATGTGACCCTGCAGCTGTTTGAGTGCAGTAGTCTTTCGATCCAGGGACATCTGCCAGCACACATTATCTACCACGGCCTGGATCATCTGCTGCAGATCATCCACTCCATTCCCAGACGCTGCAGGGATAGGAACGTCCCATCCAGGTGGGCGTCCCCTTCAGCCTGTTTCCTCAAAAGACTGACATCCTGCTGGCACTCCTCTTCTTCCCAATGTATCTGCAGATACTCTTTAACATTTTCTTCGATGTAAGGAAATAAAATGTCCTTCACGAAAGCAAGCGGGGTTGTGGTACCTTCGATATCTAACAGGATCACGGTGACTTCGACGGGGACCGAAAGCACGACCATTTCCCTACTGGATGCTACGGGACTCGGCCTGCAGTCGGGGAGGGTGGAGGGCGGCGCCGGCTGGGGCTGCGGCCCCCGGTACCGTCCTGGGCTTCTGATGGCCCCGCGCGATCTTGGAGCCGGCGACCAAGTGCAGCCCGCCGCGCGTAGGGAAGAGAACACCTCTGCACACCTGGAACTGGAAAAGGCGGCCGCCCACCTTGGCCCATTGTTTAATCGGGTTATTTGTTTTCTTGTTATTGAATTGTTTGAGTCCCTTATAGATTTTGGCTGTGAATCCCTTATCCCATGTATGGCTTGCATATATTATTTCCCATTCATTAAGATGTTTCTTCACTCTGTTGTTTCCTTTGCAGTGCAGAATCTCTTTAGTTTGATATAATCCCATTTGTCTATGTTTGCTTTTGTTGCCCGTGTTTCTGGGGTCATATCCAAAAACTCATTGCCCAGATCAATGACATGGAGATTTTTTCATGTTTTATTTTAGTAGTTTATAGTTTCAGATCTTCTATTTAGTCTCATTTTGAGTTAATTTTGTTGTATGGTATAAAGTAAGAATCTAATTTCATTGTTCTACATGTGGATATCCAGTTTTCCCAATGCCATTTATTGAAGAGAATGTCCTTTCCCCATTGTATGTTCTTGGCATCTTTGTCAAATATCAATCAACAGACATTGGAGCCTTTCATAAGGTGGAGGCTGGGAGGTGGAAGAGAATCAGAAAAAATAACTAACAGGTACTAGGCTTAATATCCAGGTGGTGAAATAATCTACACAACAAACTCCCATGACACAAGTTTACCTATATCACAAATCTGCACATGTACCCCTGAGCTTAAAAGTTCAATTTTAAAAATAAATAAAAATTCTACATGTTTTTTCCGGAGGAATTCAATTAACCCAAAGTAATTCCAGCATCAATGAAAACAATATACAAATTTAGGATTGACTTTAGAAGGCTGATGTTACTAGAGAAAGAGCCTCAGGCCTTGATGAATGCTCATGGTTACATGAGTGACTTCCTTTTAGTGGTGGCGTTTATTTCTCCAAGGTTCTAACTGCCGAATTGTCCTAGTAGTGCAGGGGCTGCAGTGATGACCCAGGGAATTGCCTTGTATTTCCTTGGATAGCTATTATGCCCCATATAAACCATTGCTTCTTTCATAAAACTTGGTTCCAGTTTTGGGTCTTCCATTTGGTTTACATGTGACCCCGGATGATTCACGTTACCTTGAACTTTGTTTCCTCATCTATAAAATGGGATTATAAAAATGCTTACATTGCAGCTGTCACCAAGATACAAGAAACTATTCCTTTATCACTTTACTTTTTATTCTGAAGTTTTATGATACACATTTCATTTCAAAATTATTTGAATGCAGTGTTACAGGATTATTAAAGGGAAAGTATTTTACTGGACATAAGAAAGATAATGTAAAAAATAAACATGTGGGCTCTGTTTATAAGACCATGAACTTAATGAATCTCAGAAAATTGTAACCTTTTATAAATAAATATTTTTCTCTAAAAAATAATCAACGGACTAAATGCATGGCTTTAGTTCTGGGTTCTCTGTTCTGTGCCATTTGTCTATGCATCTATTTTTAGTCCAGCATCATTCTGTTTAATATGATATTTTTGTAATCTAGAATTTTGTTTGTGTATGTGTGATTCTCAGAACTTATTTTAAAGTTGACCTTAAAAACACAAGAGATGTTTTCTGTTTTTGTTTTTTTTTACTTTTTTGTCATGATGACTCAAGTACATGCAAAATAGGTAAATCTATTCAATTATCCTATTTTAAAGTTGAATTTTCCTAAAAGTTTATACAGTTTAGTCCAATATTAACTTCTTTTCCATTACCACAAATATAATTTTCTTATTTTTACTTTCTGTGGGCTTTATTTACTCTTATTATATATCCACATTTTCATTTAAGCACTTGTATTTGTGATACGAACAAGCTATAGTCATAAAAGATAGACTTTAGATTTAAATAGAGAAATTTCAAAATATACAACAAATCCATAATAAAAAGCCTTATTCAATTTCATTTACATCATACTTACAATACTTGCACATTTGATTTTAACACCTGAATTACTTCCAAAGTATAAATATATGTACGTAATTTCAAAACATGAAGTATTCTTTCATTAATCTTTGGTTAAACACTGAGTCAGGCAGTCTAAAACAGAACTCTGAATTCTGTAAGAATTGTATTGTGTGTTTGTGTTCTTTCTCTGAATTTATCTTCTAATTTTTTTTTTAGGGTTTGTTTGGCAAAGTTTTCTGTCTCTTAACTCTTGTAACTGTGATTTTTGCCACACTCTTTAAGATTATTCAGTGCTTCATAGAACTCATCCGTTGGGAGCTATGTGTAAATAAGAGGCAGGTTAAATTTCTACAGAAATACTTGATACCTTGCCATCTATCTCGGTGACACGACATCTGAAATTAAGTTTTAAACGTATGAAACAATCATCCAAGGCAAATAAGTCTTTTGAAACAAAATAGGTTACATTTGGGGAAAAAAATGTTAATTCTACAACATAAATTCCATGCACCATGACAGTTTGGCAGGAGATTAAAACAACTGAGTTCTCATATCTAAAAACATTTTCTTTTAGAAGAAAGTGTGACTTGTTGTATTGCTTAACAGTACAATTTTGTAAAAATAAAAATATGAAATCAAGAAGTTCTCAAAAATTCAAAATGTGCAATTCAAATTTTCAATGACTAGATAATTTTTTGAAAATTTTTAAATCTCAGATTTTTAAAAGTGGATCATAGCAAAAATTAACTGAAGTATTTTTTATCATTTTCTTAGTAATTGAATTACTCAAAATTATAAGAAATTAAAGATTAGCTAAAAATATTTTAATCAATAACCAGATTACATTACATTGTGCCCGTTGATTGTGATAAATACAGAAAGGGGAATTACTGTCATTTATTAAGTATTACTAAATACTAGGCATTTTAAGTTTCTAATAGATACTTACATAGATGATAGATAAATAGATAAATGATAGGAAATACAATATAGATAGATAAATAATACACATATATACTTATGTATGTGTGTTTGTATTCTTATTTAACCTCATATGATAGTTATTATTAACATTTCCATTTAGCAGATGAGGAAACTGAGATGTAGAGAGTTAGTAACTTGTCTTAGCTACATAATCAGGTAATGTTAGAAAACATATTTTAGTTGAACTTGTAACTGAAATAAGATATAGAAATCTCGTAGAAAACAAATTATTTTGCTTGGAAGAACTAATCTAAACATTTAAAAAATTTCTAAGGCTTCCTTTTCCCAAAGATATTTAGACAAATCATCAAGCAAAAGCCAAAATGTTTTCAAAGTTCACTCCACACAACTATATTACTAAAACCCAAGTTTGTTGTTAAAACAAAATGTTAGCAACGTTTCTATCAAATATAATGTGAACTGAACATATACAGCCTTATGGAATCAAAATAAAATGTTGCTGAGAAGAAAATTTGTAATTATAAATTAAAAAACAAAACAAACTACAGCAAATATCTAGACAGGGTGATTGGAAAATTCATATAGACAGCATAAACCACCAAGAATATCCAGGAAAACTGAGAGAAAATGGCCATGACCTACGAAAACTAACTGTAAAACCTCAATAACTAAAGCAGCGTGGTATTGTCACATGAATAAATGAATAAATGAATAAATGAATGCTGAACAGGAAATCTAGAAACAAGGCACAATATATAAGTAGCTTATTATGTTATAAAGTGAAAACTTAAAAAATTATTAATAAGATAATGTATTTTTTTACTATGGTGTTTGTTAGAAAACTCGCTAATTGTCTGTATTAAAATTAGATTAATATTTCACACAGTAAACCAGATTAAATTTCAAATGTATCAATGTTTCAAATATTAAACACACAAACAGTAAAATAAAATATTAGCCGATACCATTATAAATTAGGAAACCTTCTTAATTCTGATTAAAAATTCAGAAGCCACTAAAAATTAATAAATCTGCTTACATAAAAATATTTCAGGAGGCAAAAGAAAATAATACATTTGTGAAAATATATGCATCTCAAATCAGACAAATGAATAATCTACCTGACATTAGAAAGCTTGCAAAGAAATTGTAAGAAAAAGGCAAAAATCTAACAAGAAAATAGACAAGTGACATGAAGCAATAGATCACATTAAAAGTAACACACATCACCTCCAAGACAAATGAGAATATATCTTCAGTCAAAATGTTTACAAAGGCAAGCTGAAATAGCATTTTTCACTTCTCAGGTTGCAACATCCACAAGTTTGTCAGCTATTTACTGGCTAGGGATAGCAGCAGTCTCATATATTCTTAATGGGAGAGTAGAGTGATGCAACTACAGTAAGAGTAATGTGGCAATATGTACCAAAATTACAAATGCATGTGTTCTTAACCCAGCAAACTTACTTCTGGAAAAAAAAAAGTTATATTTTTTAGAGATCCATCTACACTCTTGTACGAAATGTGACATATCCAGTTTTACTTAATGTAGCATAATTTAAAATATAAAAAATTGAAAAAAGATATCCATCTACAAGAGACTGGTTACATAAGCGTCACAATGACAATACAGCTGTTACAAAAAAAAATAAGAAAGATTTCTGTATACTTATAGGGAGAGATATTTAGAAATTATTAAGTAAGTGGTCAAGTAGAAGAGTTTATATAATCTGAATTCATTTGTGTAAGAACATAAGGAAATAAGGATATATAGTCACATTTGCTTATATTGGAAGAAACACTAAATTATATAAGGCTAATAAAAATCAATATCTGTGCAAAGATAAGTGAGAAGATAGGGGCATACATAGAAGCAAGATTCCTGAATATCTATGTTCTTTCATTTTGATTTGTGAACTAATTATAAAAATTAAATTAAATAACTATATAACCATATGCATAATTTAAATAAATAAATATGAAATAAAAACTGTGGTAACTATATTTCATTCAAGATATTTTTCCTTAAGTGTATCAGTTGCCCCTTGTTATTCTTGCTACCTTTACTCTAGTTCAGACTTTATTACATTTATCACGGAGCAATTTAATAAATTCAGTAATTTCACAAACTCATATCCCAACTAAAACTTATCCTATGTACTTGTCATATTTTAATTCTCAAAAACAATCTAGATATTTCTAACTTCTTCATATTGTACCAGTATATTTTTCCATCCTCATGTCTAGCTGTTTATTCAACCTTCCATTTAATTTAGTCTTAATATTCCTGACAAATATGCTTTCTTAACCTCCCCCTGCTCCTGCCATTGATTCTATTACTTCCATTATCTGAAACACCTCATGGTTAAACCCTGTCTATCATATAAGGCAGCTTTCAATCACAACCACTGAAGTCTCTCTTGACACTCCTAATTTGATATGATTATCTTGTTCTACAACTCTCAGGTATTTTTTGTGGTTTTTTTTTTCTTTCTTTTTGAAAAAGTATTTTTACATCACAAGGTCTTATTTTAAAAAATCTTCCAAAATATAGTACTACGTGTATATGTCTCGTTCTTTATCCTTCTCCATTTTTAAACATCTCCAGAACAGATTGCATGCCTTTCTCATCTGTGTCATATGCAACAGCTTGCACAGTTCAACATGAACCGAAATGAGGCAGGAGTGTAGAAGCACTGAACAGAGAATTAACAGATGTGAGTTCAAATCTTCTCATTTTTTTGGCTCTATGACCTTCTCTCTGTGCCTGTTTCTATCTCCGTAAAGTTAGGAGGTTGAATAAAGTTTATTTGAAGTTCTTCTCAATAATAAAATATGGTGTAATATCACCACATGTCTAAATTATTATTGTTATATAGTATTATATTAATATTATTATATTATTTATAAATTTGAAAGTATAGATAAAATTAACATGGTGGATAGTTAAAAAACAAAATTTTAAATAAGACTGGCAGTGCTTTAAATATTTATTCTGCATGTCATCTATACTTATTTGACACTAAGTCAAATGACTCATCATTTGACTTAAACCTAATCTGGAATAATGGCATACAGATACTGTCTGTGTTTTTTGCTGGCTTCTATCTGCATATGTAGCAGTTTGAATACCTACAGTTTTGCTATGCATAACGCTACAGCAATTACATTAGTGGTTGTTTTTACCTGTGTCATGAGTACACACAATTTTAAATGAATTCCCGTACTCTGTAGTGGCCATGACACATTTTGATTGATCAATAAATGGTAAGAACACCTTCCTGTAGTGATGATTAAGATTTTATCAAATAGTGACTTTTGTCATAGGTATCTGTGTGAATGAAGTGGCATCCTCAGTCACAGAATCAGATTTGTCCTAAATTGTATTTATGTCAACAATTTAGTATTGTACCTACAAGCTAAGGACAATTTCATGCCAATTAGTTTTGGAAAAATTTACAATGAGATTCAGTTTGCTAATAATGAGTAAATAAGAATAAATTCCTCATAAACAGTAAAAAGGAACCATTTACTTAAGCATTTCGAAGGATTTTGCCACTAGATTTTTAATGGTTAACAGTTACAATATTATAGAGGCAAATTGCATTGTTTATGTGTTTTATTTTTATCAACACATATTTATAAGCACCAATTTTATAGTAGTTGCCGCACCAGGCACTGAGCATTCAAGAGCCATGTTTCCTGGCCTCCAGTTCATTATCACTGTATTCTCCTACCTATATAACACTAAGTATGTAACCTAATCTGATAATTTTCTATCTTCTTCCTTTGCAATTTCCTTGAAATTCCTGCTCTGTAATCTGAAAAGCCTTCCATGTCTTTAACAAGTTTAAACATTTCTTTCACTTTCTTGCCTGAAATGAAACCTGACTATAACAGATGAAATTGGTGCCCCTGGCCAGGTGCGGTGGCTCGCGCCTGTAATCCCAGCACTTTGGGAGGCCGAGGCAGGCAGATCATGAGGTCAGGAGATGGAGACCATCCTGGCTAACATGGTGAAACCCCATCTCTACTAAAAGTACAAAAAATTAGACAGGCGTGGTGGCAGGCACCTGTAGTCCCAGCTACTCGGGAGGCTGAGGCAGGAGAATGGCGTGAAGCTGGGAGGTAGAGCTTACAGTGAACCGAGATTGCTCTACTGCACTCCAGCCTGGGCAACAGAGCGAGACTCCGTCTCAAAAGAAAAAAATAATAATAATAAAGATAAAAATATATGATACTATTTGAAATACTCTTTCAAAACTTTAAAGCATTTGAAATATTAAACATGCTATTAAAATATATACTTCACTAAGAAAAGACAGTCTCAATAACAGTTACAGCACCTGTTAGAGTATAAAATGTTACTTTAAAAGCTAAAAGGCGTATTTAAATAATTCTATTCTGTACTATTTGCAGCTAAGATCAATTATAGGTTTACTGGGAATAAATGCCATTAGAATAAAACTTGAAAACATTCATCATAGATAAATTAATTTCTCAATGTACTTTTTACTCATTTCAAATGTTTACTTTCCTTGAATGAATATTCTGTTGCAGGTATGACAAAATTTTGTTTGTTTCTAGCCACATATATTTCACCTCTAAGGCGCTCATACTGTCCTGCTTTCCCTGGGTTGTGTTCAGTAATTCTAAATGTTCTCATCCTTTCTACCTTATTGTCAAAATTCATCTGTGTTAATACTTAACTCCTTCAGATACTTTCTGTTAATCTACCATTAAAGTCAAGAGAGTATGACAAGGAGGAATAAGTGAGGAAGCCTCAAAGTGTGGCATTAAAATGATTGTCTTTTATGGGAACTGCGTCCCTATCACAGTGGACTCACTTCTACCCAGGTAGCTAATAATATCAATTTTAGGATATATTGTTGCATAAAATTGTATAAGGAAATGCTCATGATAACATGATATAGCGTTGTTAGGCCAGGATGCTAAACTTTCTTGCCTTTTTTTTGTTGTTGTTTCTTCCAGAGTACCTGACTGGCAAAGTACCAACTCTAGATTATCTTCTAACAATCTTTCATCTGGATACCTATATTTAAAACTACTGTAGTCTGGGGCAAAGCTGAATAGATGCCTACCATGGTTAATTCATGATAAACAATGTCAATTGATAATTCTAATAAAATATATATAATTGGACTTTCTACCTTTTGCAATCACTATTTCAAAACACCTCCAAAGCTTTCACCTCTTGACCCATGTTTATTTCACCTTCAGAAGTGGTGGTGCCCATTTCACAGAGAAAATAAAGGCTGTCAGACAGAACTTACATCAGCATCTGCACATCAAATTCCTAACCCTGTGATTGGATCCATTTTTTTTTAATCTTCCCTCTTTTATTATCTTACTCTACTATAATAGTCATCACCCTCCTCTACTTTCCCCACAGCCAATCATTTTTCGAAGAGTTATTTCACATTGTGGTCTGCATATACTCAACACCCATCTATTCCTTAATCCCCAGAAGTCAGAATTAACTATCCCCTCGACCACTCTGAAATTTCTATAGATGAAATAAGAAACCATGTCCACTAAATAAAATGGTTGCGTCTCAGTCCTTTCCCACAGCGGCATTAGAAATATTTGATTACTCACAATGGGTGAAAAGCTGACTTTAAGTTGCTTAGCCATAGAATATTATCATTCATTTCCTTTTTTCTCTGTGGGCATCCTTAGTATGCATGCTATGATTGCTACACTTGCTCTTCTGAGTGACCATGTAATTTTTTTGTACAAACTGGGACACTCTTGAGTGTGAAAAAAATGTTTTTAGGTAATTATGCAAGGATAACAAGTGTAAACTAGAACTCATCTGGACAAACCAGGATGGAATTTGGCCACCAAATTTGTAGGGCCTTATGTGATCTGGTCCTTCTCACTGAACCACTTTAATTTCTCTCTCTCCCTCTCTCTCTTAGACTTTTTCTGAATTCCAGTTTCGCTAGCTCTCCTAAAGTTTCTCAAAAGTTATGGGCTTCACAAACAATCCGCCTTCTGACCTAACCACTTTATCTCCTCTCTTTATTCCATTTTGAAAATATATTATCCTTTTATGATGAGCCCAATTCAAGAAAACTAGGGCTTCTAGGAAGAAGGCTGAAAGACTGCTTTCAGATTGGCGGCTGGAAGAAAGGTTTAATTCCTAATAATGATAACAGAGACACACAATTGTTTAATGAAAATAATTGGGCAATTATATCACATAATTGCTTGATCTATTCTTAGGAGCATTTAGAGGAGATACTTCTCAAATTACTGATATTATTCTGGGATTTTCATAATTGCAAGTTAAAGGCATAAGCCTGAGGATAATTGACAGATTAGAAGAAAGTTGTGGAGTGAAAAAGAATACAGGAGTAAGGAAATGTGAGTAAGATATTTTTAAAAAAAAGAATATTATGATATCTAAGAATCCAGGTACAAAAACACATTTCATAAAGAAATGTATGATCATTGATATAAAATGCTCTCAATAAGTCAATCAAGCTAGGAACTATATATAGATGAACCAAAGGATTTAGCAATATAGTGTTATTTGTGACCAAACAAGAGCTCTTTTGATAGAATAGAGTGAAAGCTTAAGTAGATTGGATTTTTAAAAATAAGAGTGGTCAGCAAGAAGGCAGACTAGAAAGTCACAGTCCATTCTTCCTTCACAAAGATACCAAATTAACAACAATATATTGACCAGAATGACTCTGTGAAAACACAAGAGGCCAGTTGAAAAGCTATAGCACTCTGCTTATTGTAAAACCAGGAAGGGATCCCAGAAACAAAAATGTAGGAGGATTCTAGGCATTTAATGCTCCTGTTCATGTTTCTCTCCCTGCATGTCATAGTGCAGAGCAACTTGAAGAAAGCCCTCATATGTGGATCTTCCCTCGGGATAGAAACAAGGAATGGACCATTTACCTAACATGCTGCCTTATTGTGGGGCTACCTAAGAGACTGCTTTCCATCTGACTTGACTTGGGGCACTGATGAAACCGGTGAAAGACTTTGGAAGCCACTGAAAAGAGGAGCAAGAAGCACATTAAAGCTGCATTTCTGCGGACAGTTGCCAAAGGTAGCAAGAGATCAGAAAATGTTTGAAAAGTCCTAGAACCTTCAGCTGGGCTGCGACTGGGAGTGGCAGTTGTTTTCACAAATGCCTAAGTCCCAGCAAAGATTACAAGACATATAAAGAAACATGTCATATCAAAGAAACAAAATAAAACTTTAGAAACTGACCCTATAGAAATGCAGATCTATGAGCTGCTGGACAAAAAATTAAAATAACTGTCACAAAGATATTTCAATGAGCTACAAGAGATCACCAACAACTAAATAAATCAGTGTAATGAATGAACAAAATGAACGTATCAAAAAAAGAGATAGAAACAGAAATTCAGGAACAGAAAATACAACTCAACTGAAAACTTTATTCCAAGGATTCAATAGGCAGAAGAAAGTATCAGTGAATTTGAGGACAAATCATTTGAAATCATTGAAATCATTGACTCACAGGAACAACAACAACAAAAAATTAAAAGCACAAATAGCCTAAGTAATTTATGTGACCAATACATGTATAATATCATGGAAATCTAAGAAGCAGAAGAGAGAAAGGGATAGAGAGCTTATTTGAAGAAATAATGGCCAGAAACTTCCCAAATCTGAAGAAAGAAAGAAATATACAGATTCAAATAGCTCAAAGAACTCCAAGTAGAATAAATTCAAAGAGGACTATAGAGGTTACACTCAAATAGTCCAACATCAAAGACAAAGCGAAAATCCTGAAAACAACAAAAGAAAAGCAATTTGTCACATCCAAGGGGGCTTCCATAAAGTTATCAGTGAATTTCTCAACTATCAACCAAGAATACTTTATACATCAAATCTGTCTTTTGAAATGAAGGAGACATTAAGATTTTTCCAGATAAACAAAAGCTGATAGTGTTCATTACCACTAGGCCTGCCCTACAAGAAATGCTAAATGTAGTCGTTCAAGTTGAAGCAAAAGTATGGCAGACAGAAATACGAAGCCATACAGAAATGTAAGCCTCACTAGTAAAGGTAAATACATGGACAAATTTTGTAGGCTGTACTACTATAATTTTGGTGAATAGAATTTAAATGAAAAAAACATTAAAAGTTACTATAAATCTCTGTTAATTGGTATATAATATATAAAGATGTGATTTATGATATTAATGTCATAATAGGGGAGTGGAGCTATAAATGAGTAGAGTTCTTGTATGTGACTGAAGTTGTTATTTGTTTAAATTAGAAGGCTAAAACTGTAATATATTTTAAGCATTTCTAATGATAACCAGAAAGAAAATACTTACAGAATATATACAAAAAGAAATAAAAATATATATTACTACAAAACATCAACAACAAAATACAAAGAAAAGTGGTAAAAGGAAAAGAGGCACAAAAACCTACAAAACATATAGAAAATAATTAGCAAAATGTCAGTAGTAAGTCAATTCCCAGAAATATTTACTGCATTATTTTTTATATTTTTATTTTTAAATGTAAATGGATTAAACTCCCCATAACTAAATGGATTTTATGAAACAGGATCCAATATATACTGTCTATAAGAGACTCACTTTAGATCAAAGGACATACATAGGCTGAAAATGAAAGGACGGAAAAAGATAACCCTTGCAAATTGTAACCAAAGGGAGCAGAGTGGTTATATTGACATCAGAAAAAATATACTGTAAATCAAAAACTGTTATAAGAAACAAAGAAGAACATTACATAGTGATAAATGTCAATTCATCAAGAAGGTATGGCAATTATAATTATGCATGAAGTCTCAGAGTTCCTAAACATATAAAAGAAACCTTTGACAGAATTAAAAGGAGAAGAAGAAGAAAACATAATAATAGTAGAAGACTTTGTCATTTCACATTCAATAACAGATAGAATATCTGGACAAAAGAACAAGGAAATAAAGGACTTGAACAATACTACTACAGACCAATTGTAACCAACAGATGTAGACAAAACACTCCACTCAACAATATATACATTATTCTCCAGTTTATATGGAGCATTATCCAAAATACACATGTTATGGTACAACATAAGTCTTAAAAAATACAAAGTATCCTTTCTTGTCACAATAAAATGAAACTATGAGTCAACAATAACACAAACAAAACAAAAAATCCACTGACATGTGAAAGTAAAACAACATACACTTAAACAGCCAAGGGGTCAAAAGAAAAGTTACAAGGAAGATTAGAAACTAATACCTTGAGACAAGTGAAAATAAAAACACAATGTATTAAAACTTACCAGGTGCAGCCACAACTGAGCTAAGAGAGAAATTTATAGTTGTAAGAGCTTACATTAAAAGCAAAGACAGATCTGAAATCAATAAAACACAGAAATTGTACTAGAAGTGGAACACTTGCTGGTGACTCCAGATTTTTCTGAAAAGCAATTTCAACTCTGGGGCTCCCATGACCCAGGCCCAAAGTTTTCTCAGAACTGCATTGAGGTCTAAGATTCTTTCCACACAATTTTTACTTTCTTCTCTCCCTTCACAGTTGTAGCAGCATCAGCATCTGAAGACTTTTCTTGCAGACTCCTGCTCCCTTTCCATTTATGATTCACAAACATTTCTCACAATGAAGTACCTTTCAGTTCTACTCCTGTCTTGGCACGTGCTTCTTTGAGGACTCGAACACTTTTGTAGAGTTTTTTGCTACTCGTAAGAACATAGAAATGAGGTAGCACCTGAAAGGATTTTAGAAGAGAAGGCACATTTAAATGTGAGAAATTATAGAGCTGCTTTATGCCAATGAGAAGAAGGCAGTATAGAGAACAAAAATATTCATGAAGTAAGACTGAAAGGGTATAAATATAGGAGTGATGTTCTTGCATAGACCAGGGAAAATGGATAGTTGACACAGACAGAATAATAATCTGAAATGGGAAAGTCCAAAAGTAGTAGAATACAGAGCAAAGAACATGAGCATTAATGCTGTTAATTTGACAGATGACATAGTAGGAGCTTATAGATTTTATTTATAATTGTTTCTCTTTTGAAAATAATTATTCAACATATAAAAATTATATATGTTTATTACATACAAAGTGGTGTTTTGAAATATTTATACATGTGGGAAGTCAAGATTGTGCTAATTAACATGAATTATCTTATATACTTATTACTTTTTGTGTGGAAAACACAAATTTCTCTGTTGGCCATTTTTAAGAATACAATACATTGTTATTAATCACAGTCACCATGATGTACAATAAATCTTTGAAATTATTTCTTCAATCTAACCAAAATTTTGTATTCTTTGATGAACATACCCCCTTTCTCCTCTTCCTTATCCACCCCATCCCTTGGTAGCCACCACTGTACCCTCTGCTTCTATGAGTTGGACTATTTTAATTCCACATATAAGTGAGATCATGCAGTATTTGTCTGTCTGTACCTGATTTTTTTAGCTTAACATAATGTCCTATAGGTTTATCCATGTTGTAGCAAATGGCAGCATTTATTTCCTTTTTTAAAGCTGAATAGTATTCCATTGTGTATATATGCCACAATTTCTTTATTCATCTATTTATAGACACTTAGGTTGACTCCATATCTTGGCTATTGTGAATAAATGCTACAATTCATGTAGGAGTGCAGAATCTACTTAATGAATTAATTTTACCTGTTCCACCAAACATTTAAAGAAAATCTAATGCTTCACAAATTCTTCCAAAAAACTGAAAAAAGAATACTTTCAAAATCATCCTACTATGGTCAGCATTACTCTGACACTTACAGTGTCTCTTTGTACAGTTTTTGCCTTAAAGATTATTTTATTTGATATAAGAATAGTTAGCCCTGTTTTCTTTTTGTTTCCTTTGGCATGGAATAGCTTTTTCCATCCTTTCACTTCAATCCATGTGTGCCCTTGAAGCTGAAGTGAGCCTCTTGTAGGTAGCATATCAATGGGTCTAGAGTCTGGGGCCATGGGTGCCTCCCCAGTACTGGATTTCTCTGAGGCAGGCCTGGAGTTGCATTCAAGGCCATTCCACTGTCTCAGGCTCCAGGCCCAGCCCAGGTTCCACACCAGCTCAGAGATCAATCAACCAACATGGCTTCAAGTTTTAGACACACACCAGTGCCAGGACAACCCTGAGTCCACAGGGCAGGCTTGAGTCCCTGGGGAAAGGCATGAATCCTAAGTCCACGGGTTTTGGTGTGGAGCCTGGGTCTGCATGGCTGGTTCTAAAGTCTTGATTTTTGAGGGCTAACCTGGCACCATGGTCTTCTGGGGTGGTCATGGACCCTGGGTTTATTAAAGTTGGCCTGGACTCCATGTCCCCAGAAGCTTGAAGCTGTAGGAAGCCAGGGCTGGCCTGGTGCTGGGACAGGCATGGGGCCTTGGTATAGGTATGGTTAGAGGTATGTGGGATTCTGGTATCACAGATGCTGTTCTAGTTCCTGGTGCCACAGAGGTCAGCTCGACGTGGGGTAGGTAGGTTCTGTCCTGGTGTCTAGGTCTAGTAAGTCTCATCTGGGTGCTGTATCCACAAGGGCTGATCTGTAACCTAGTTCCACAGGGGAAGTTCTAGAACCTATGTCTGTTGCGGCCGGGCTAGCACTGGATACTACTGAGATGAGCATGCACCCTGGGTCTGCTGGAGGAGCCCTGCACCCTGTGTATGATATAGCGTGGAGCTACAGGGTTGACTTAAAGGGTACAGCCATGGGGATTGGCCTTGCACAGGGCAGTCCTGGAGCCTGTTTCCATGGTGCCAGCCAGGGGTGACTCAAAGGGTGTCTTTAAAATGGGATATAATTTTATTAGAGCAAAAAGGTGATGCAGTTGCTCAGAGAAGAGTTTACAAGGAAAATTTGTTTAATAGTAACTGACCATGTGTTTCAGAATGTGCAGTGGTTTTAAGGGGTTAGGGAGGGGCAATACTTTGAGTTGAGAGTGAATGTTGATAACCTTTCAGGCAAGAGAATGAGTAGATTTCAACTAGATGAGGCAACATGGGCAATGATACAAATTTTCCATTGTGTTTTACAATAATCGGAGAATATCAGGAACACCGAACTTAACGAGCATCCCTAGTTAGAGAAAGTGCATCAATATTTGCAGGGTTGCTGAGATAAAATTCTAAAGTGGCAGTAAGTCAAAACTGACAATACTACACAGGGGAAATATCTAATAAGGTTATGTCTTCACTCATGAGGCCCTGCAGGACCTAAAATTTTAAGCAATCTTTGGTTTATTCTTAGTCATCCTACTTTTGTATTCTTTTATATGAAATTCCCTAATGTTCTCATCTGTTTTCTCTACTATCATATTCTGAGAATAAAATATATCTTGCTCATGTAACTAAGAAAGTACTGATCGTAAGGTATCAAACTTACTCAAATCTAAACTTACCTAGTGTATTAGTCCATTCTCACACTACTATAAAGAAATGCATGAGACTGGGTAATTTATGAAGAATAGAGGTTTGACTCACAGTTCCACAGGCTTAACAGGAAGCATGACTGGGAGGCCTCAGGAAACTTACAATCATGGCATAGGGTGAAGGGAAATCAAGAACCTTCTTTACAAGGTGACAATAGAGAGAGAGAAGTGTGGGGAGGGCCACATACTTTTAAACCATCAGATCTCATAAGAAATCATTCACTATCACAAGAACAGGAAGGGGAAAATCTGCTCCCCTGACCCAATTACCTCTCACCAGATGCTTCCCCTGACATGTAGGAATAACAAGATTTGGGTGGGGACACAGAACCAAAATATATTATTGCACCCCAGTCCCTCCCAATTTCATGTCCTTCTCATATCTCAAAGCCAATCATGTCTTTTCAACAGTCCCCCTAAGTCTTCACTCATTCCAGCATTAACAGTCCACAGTCAAAAGTCTCATCTGAGACAAGGTAAGTTTCTTCCATCTATGAGCCTGTAAAATCAAAAACAAGTTAGTTACTTCAAGATCCAATGGAGTACAGAAATTGGGCAAAAGGTCCCATTCCAAGTCAGAGAATTGGCCCAAAAAAAGGGGCTACGGACCCTATAGAAGTCCAAAACCCAGCAGAGCAGTCATTAAATCTTAAAGCTCCAAAATAATCTCCTTTGATTCCGTGTCTCTCATCTAGGGTACACTGGTGCAGGAGGTAGGTTCCCAAGACCTTAGCAGCTCCACCCTAGTGACTCTGAAGGGTACAGCCCCCACGGCTGCTTTCATGAGCTGGTGTTGAGTGCCGGTGACTTTTCCAGGTATACAGTGCAAGTTGTCAGTAGATCTAACATTCTGGTCCCTGGAAGACAGTGGTCCCCTTCCCACAGTTCCACTAGGCAGTGCCCCAGTGGGTACTCTGTGTGAAGGCTCCAACCCCACATTTCTCATCCCCTCCACACTGCCCTAGTAGAGGATCTCTATAAGGGCTCCATCGCTGCAGCAGAATTCCTGCTGGATATCCAGGTGTTTCTATACAACCTCTGAAATCTAGGCAGAGGTTCCCGAACCTCAATTCTTGCCTTCTGTGCACCCACAGACCCAGTACCACATGGAAACTGCCAAGGCTTCATGATTGCACTCTGAGGCAATGTCCCACGCTGTACCTTGGCCCATTTTAGTTACATAACCTTAGCTGGAGTGCCTGAAACACAACCATGTCCCAAGGTTACACAGAGCAGTGGGGCCCTGGACGCCCACCATGAAACCATGTTTCCCTCCTAAGCCTTTAGGCCTGTGATGGGAGGGGATGCCGTGAAAAAATCTCTGAAATTCCCTGGAGATATTTTCCCCACTGTTTTGGCCATTAACATCTGCTCCTCATTACTTATGTAAATTTCTGCTGCTGGCCTGAATTTCTGCCTAGAAAATGGGTTTCTTTCCTACCACATAGGTCAGGCTGCAAATTTTTCAAACTTTTATGATCTGGTTCCCTTTGAAATGTACGTTCCAATTTCACTGAAGAATTTCACTTTCGTATCTTGTATTGTATTTTTTTATTTATTTAAGGTAGATTTCACCTTTCTCTGATGCCTCCTTGATTTGCTTAATAATCATTCTTCTGAATTATTTTTCTGGCAATTCAGAGGTTTCTTCTTGGTTTAGATCCATTGCTGGTGAGCTGGTATGATCTTTTGCATCTTAAAGCAGCTTATTTTGTGATCTTACCAGAATTATTTTTCTGATTCCTTCTCATTTGAGTAGACTATATCAGAGGGAAAATTTGGGATTCAAGGGCTGTTGTTTAGGTTATTTTGTCCCACAGGGTGCTCCCTTGATATGGTGTTCTCCCCCTTCCCCTAGGAATGAAGCTTCCTGAGAGCTGAACTGTAGTGATTGTTTTTGCTCTTCTGGGTCTAGCCACCCAGCAGAACTAGCAGTCTCCAGGCTGGTACTGGGGAGTGTCTACAAAAACACTACAAAGATCTACAAAGGTTGCATCCTGTGATGCGACCTGTCTCAGGTCTTGCAGCCATGGATACCAGCAGCTGCTCTGGTGGAGGTAGCAGGGAAGTGAAGTGAACTTTGTGAAGGTCTTTGGTTGTGTTTTTGTTTGGTGTGCTGGTTTTGTGCTGGTTAGCCTCCAGCCAGGAGGTGGAACTTTCAAGAGTGTATCAGTGTGGCCCAATAAGAAGGCTACAAATTTGCCCTGGAGATATCTGGCTAAGTATTTGGGTTTCTCAGGCAGTGGGCAGGGCCATAGAGCTGCCAAGAAATTATGACCTTTGTCTTTGGTTACCAGATCGGGTAGAGAAAGATCACCAGGTGACAGCAAAGATAGGAGTGTCTGAGTTCAGCCTCTCCTTAGGGCTTGCTCTGGCTGCTGTGGGGCATGAGGGTGTGGTTCTCAGTCCAATAGAGTTATATTCCCAGGGGGATTATGGCTGCCTTTGCTGAGTTATGCAGGTCACCAGGAAGGTGGGGGAAAGCTGGCAGTCACAGGACGCACCCCACTCCGACACAGCTTGCAGTCCTAAAGGCTGGTCTCACTCTCACCATACATCCCTGCAACAGCAGCAAGTCTATTTCCAGGTAGCCTGTCACCAGGGCTGAGAACTTGCCCCAAACCATGAGCCTCCCCACTGAGAAAGAAAGCAGACTCACAGGTTTTCGGTGTCTCAGGGAGCCTGTAGCAGTGATCCAGTTTCTTCAAAGGATCTGTGGATTCTCTTAGCTTTCTCGGTACATTCCTGTGGTAGTTCTTGGAGCAAAAGTTCAGTCTGAGAGTTCCATACGATGCTGTACTCATCTGAGTGGGAACTACAAGCTAATCCTGTCTCCTATCCAACATCTTAATCCTACTTAACCTTTTTAGCAACTGGAGTAAAATTTAAAATGAATGGTCATCAAATTTGTAAATTATTAAAACCTATGAGAGAAATAATGAATAATTTGGATTATTTTTCTGATTCCTTAGATTTTCTGATTCCTAAGATTGCAAAAATCCTATTGTTTGATCTCCAAGTAAAAGAAATTAGAATATAGGCCAATAGAACAGTGTAATATGACCATTAAAAAACCTAATTGGGTCACACAATGCATCATCAGAAATATATATCAGAGATGAAAGACAGGATAGCCTAGTTTCATTCTGTTTGAAGGTAGACCAACTTGACAGATTACATTCAATTTAGGCTCATAATTCTTTGAAAATTTCTCTGTCACACTGAAGGAGTTTGGTTGCATGTATAATTAGTGAAATAGCTTTAAACAAGATGATGTAAATAATGTCATAAATAACTAGATAAGTTTTGTTTGTAGCAGAAGAAACTCACTGGGAAAACATGTAGAGACGATTTTTGTATAGAAGGTAGTTGAAACTTTTTTTGTGTGTTGCAATAGGGTAGCAAGATACAGCTTGCTTAGCACAAAGTTTAATTATGTGGAATGACAAGCAATAAGTGTAATGGGGTGTTAAATCAAAACAGAATCATATTAGTGGGGAATCATCAACATTTATTCAATTTGATGGAGAAAC
This sequence comes from Theropithecus gelada, assembly GCF_003255815.1. NCBI lineage: Eukaryota > Metazoa > Chordata > Mammalia > Primates > Cercopithecidae > Theropithecus > Theropithecus gelada. Next base: position 85,155,561 of record NC_037685.1, on the reverse strand, counting down.
CTTCTTTGGGCGATGTGACTTCAGAAGTTATTTTAATTACAGGTCTAAGAGGAACACCAAACTGTAGGAAACGTAAAACAAGAAAAACATTAGCAGAAATAAAGGGTGGAAAAGATAGCACATCAACTTAACAAAAAAGGGATTGTAGGTTAATTAGAAGATGAGAGAGTAGAGAGGTTTTTAGAAGTAAAGGCAAACATTTCTCAGAGAAGGTAGTGAAGAGAATGAAAGTCTTGGACTGGAAGAAACAAGGCTTCTATAGAGAAGCAGCAGATACTCACTTTGAATAATGAATAATGACAAGACTAGGCAGAGCTGGAGGGATAGAATCTTATATGAAGGTTGCAACAGTTCAGAACATCAAAAACCTCTCACAAGTATCTACTTATTTTATTTTTCAAATACTCATTATGAACATATACACTTCAGATGTGAATTCAATGTTTAAAACTGTCCTGAGGGTAAGCGTTCATGATGTTTGCAATTTTAGAACATTTGCCAATGACACTACATGACTACTTAATGAAAATATCATAAATTTTATGTGGCATAGAATCAATTTCACTGGTTACTTATTTATCTGTTAATTTATCTTTAACAGCAACTGCTGAAAATTTTTGAGGAATATAATATGGGACACATTTTTTTAAGTAATAGTCTCAATGATCATTACATTCCTGGAAGTTACTGAACATCTTGGAGTTAGAATGGGCCTTGGAGATCAAGTGTATCTGTCTTACAAATTCAGAATCCTACCTAAGCCCTTCATAGGTGTTTATCTACTGTCTGCCTAAAAAGTGTCAGTGACTTCATTGACATTAGTGTCCACCATTACATAATGGTATTGATGCAATTTATTCCTTAATTTTGTAAGTAATTATCGTTTGAAACCAACTTGCACCTGGACACGATGGCTCATGCTTGTAATTCCAGAACTTTGGGAGGCTGAGGTGGGTGGATCACTTGAAGTCAGGAGTTTGAGACCAGCCAGGCCAACATGGTGAAACCGTATCTCTATTAAAAACACACAAAAAAATTAGCGTGTGATGGCGGGTGCCTGTACTCCCAGCTCTTGAGAGGCTGAGGCAGCACAATCATTTGAACCTGGAAGGTGGAGCTTGCAGTGAGCTGAGATCGTGCGCCACTGCACTCCAGCCTGGGCGACAGAACGAGACCCTATCTCAAAAACAAACAAACAAACAAACAAACAAAACAAAAAACAAAAAAACCGGAAAACCAACTTGCATTTTTTGATTAAACCAATTGCCAATTCACTAAAATGTATCCCAAGTGTGAAAACTAAAATCAGTATGCTTTACTAATAATTGAAACTTACAATTTAATTTTTTTACTTGCCATTTGGAGCATATTTTACTCCCAAAGGAAACCTATCCACCCTGTATTCTGATAGCAAGACTGTCTCTCGAAACAGTGGTTCCCAATCATTCTAATGTTTTTGAATCATTGAAGAGCTAATTCCATAATCTGAAAAATGTTGAAAGCTATGAGCCTTTATCTGAGAACGAATGACCATAAGATTAAGATTTGCACATACTGTCAGTACAATGTTAAATTGAGTGAATTCATTGTGAACCTCCAGTTAAGAATGCGTTGGATGTATGGGAAATTGAAATCTCCTAATTGGATCAGTTTAGAGATAAAGATTGCTCTCCCTGTGTACTGGGCCATTTCCAGTTTCTCTCTTTAGGTCATTGTGTGGTTTCATCTGAAATTACATTTTCAGTGTAGTGATGGGCTTTATCAATGTGAATGTTTGAAAGAATATAATATTACTCATTCTATATAACTTTACCGTAAACATTTATGTAATAGAGTTTTTCTCTTGTTCCTAACAAGATTTACAAATTCAATATAGAACAGAGGCAAGGTTAAACTAAACTATTATTTAAATGTGAACACAGAAGCCTATTTTAATTGCTGGTAAATAATTACAAAATTGGCCATAGATTGTTGCGGGAAGTCAGGGACCCCAAACGGACGGACTGGCTGAAGCCATGGCAGAAGAACATAAATTGTGAAGATTTCATGAACATTTATTAGCTCCTCAGATTAATACTTTTATAACTTCTTACGCCTGTCTTTACTGCAATCTCTGAACATAAATTGTGAAGATTTCATGGACACTTATCACCTCCCCAATCAATACCCTGTGATTTCCTATGCCTGTCTTTACTTTAATCTCTTAATCCCATCATCTTCGTAAGCTGAGGAGGATGTATGTCGCCTCAGGACCCTGTGATGATTGTGTTAACTGCACAAATTGTTTGTAGAGCATGTGTACTTGAGCAATATGAAATCTGGGCACCTTGAAAAAGGAACAGGATAACAGCCATGTTCAGGGAACAAGGGAGATGGCCTTGGACTCTGACTGTAGGTGAGCTGGATGGAACAGAGCCATATTTCTCTTATTTCAAAAGCAAATAGGAGAAATATCGCTAAATTGTTTTTCTCAGTAAGGCACATCCCTGAGAAAGAGAATCTGCCCCTGAGGGTAGGCCTATGAATGGCCCCCATGGGGGTGGCCATGTTTTATGGTCGAAGCTGAAGGGATGAAATAAGCCCCGGCCTCCTGTAGTGCTCCCAGACTTACTAGGATGAGGAAATTCCCACCTAATAAATTTTGGTCAGACAGGTTGTCTGCTCTCAAACCCTGTCTCCTGATGTTATCAATGACAATGCATGCCTGAAACTTCATTAGCAATTTTAATTTTGCCCCATCCTGTGGTCCTGTGATCTCACCCTGCCTCCACTTGCTTTGTGATATTTTATTACCTTGTGAAGTATGTGATCTCTGTGACCCACACCCTATTCATGCACTCCCTCCCCTTTTGAAAATCACTAATAAAAACTTGCTGGTTTTACGGCTCGGGAAGCATCACGGAACCTGCCGACATATGATGTCTCCCCTGGACACCCAGCTTTGAAATTTCTCTCTTTTGTACTTTTTCCCTTTATTTCTCAAACCAGCCAACACTTAGGAAATAGAAAAGAACCCACGTTAACTATTGGGGGGGGGGGGTTCCTGACAATAGATCTGAAAATAAATTCTTTGCTTTGGGCCAGACATGGTGGCTCATGCCTGTAATCCCAGCATTTTGGGAGGCTGAGGTGGGTGGATCACAAGGTCAAGAGTTCAAGACCAGCCTGGCCAAGATGGGGAAGCCCCGTCTCTACTGAAAATACAAAAATTAGCATGGCATGGTGGTGCCTGTAGTCCCAGCTACTTGGGAGGCTGAAGCAGAGAATTGCTTGAACGCGGGAGGCAGAGGTTGCAGTGAGCCGAGATCATGCCACTGCACTCCAGGCTGGGAGACACAGCCAGACTCCATCTCAGAAACAAACAAACAAACAAAAACACTTTTTGCTTTGTAAAGAACAAAGATAAAATAATTACAGTGGAGTAACATTGTAATAAAATTTAGTAGAAATTAATAACAAATTTTCACTTAAAAACACAATTAGCTGTAGCCATATTTGCCCTTTAAAGGCAGGGGCTATCAGCTATCTTCATAGCCCTCTCTTTTCTTTGCAGAAATGATAGGAACAGGTTGAGAACTGGAGCACATCTTAATTGTTTAGGAAGGATGGAATGAAGTGCGTTTTTGTTTTGATTTGTTATGTTTTAATATGCAGTTCATGTCTTGAAAGTTGGTGATTGAAAGAGCTAATTTTTTTTCTGTAAGATTGGAATGCTTATTTTTCTTTTCATTATCTTCTTTTGTTTTTGTAATGCTGAAGGGCACAGAGCAGGAAAATAGAGGCAATAAAAGAAGGATGAATTTAGTAATGTAGAGCACAAGTAAATAGAAATGGCTTACAGGCTGTAAAATAAGAGGTAAGTTAAGTATTCAATTTTAAGTTGTTTTCATTACTTTAATGTGAACTCCCTTCACCTTTCCTATGCTTGCTATAAATGGAACGTTATAAAATCAAAGCCAAAGGATAAAGTAATCTATCTGAATTAACAGGATTTACAGAATCGGGAACAGTTATGGGGAATGTGACAATATTGAGGACACCTTGTGGAAGCTGGAATTCATAGACCAAAATGCCCATGAGCAAGTAAACCCTGAAAAATATATAGAATTCATCAAAAGAACAAGATTAGAGTGTTGCTACTAACACTTGAGTTACATATAGATAAAATGTATATGTGACATTAATTAATCTATCATAACTATTCCCTTTTCTGAAATTATTAAATTTGAGCATTGTATTTTTCTAAAATAATTTAAAAGTTTATTCTCCTTATGAAAATATTAATCTTTCATAAAAATTTGTCTGCAAGAATTCGGCAATAATTATAAAAATATGGCCTTCTTTAGGCTCTACCAGCAAACAAGGTAAGTAGCATCACTCAGAAAAATATTTCATTCAATTTAAAGATTAAAAAGTAATAACTAACATTCTGAATTATTCCCAAAGGAGAAAAAATAAATATACCTTTTTAGATCTATATCGACATATATCTATAACATGTATCTTAAGTGTAATCAGTTCTTCTGGTGTTAGAAATTTTTGTAAATGTCTTTTATATAATGACCTGTCTATTATTTTTTTTTTTAAATAGACATTGTTATTTAATGGTCATATTTAATTTAAAAATATTCTGCTTTCTGGATACATTAAATGATTCCTTTTATATGAAATATCTAGATTAGCAAATCCATAGATTCAGAAGGTAACTAAGTGGTGCTTGGGGGCTGGTGAGGAGGAGCAAATGGGGATTGACTTCCTGAGAATATGGGTTTCTTTGGAGGGTGATGAAAATATTCTAAAAGCCGGCAATAGTAATGGTGGCACAACTCTATGAGTCTACTGAAAATAAGGCTGAATTACATACTTTAAAGAAATAATTTTATGGTGTGTGAATTATATCTGAATATTGGTGCATAAAAATTTAAATAAACATTAGAGACATCAAAGGCAAGGTGAACTCCTACAATCTGCTAATGTGGCCACCAACTCCATCAACAAATATTGCTGTGATTATAAATCTCTCTCAATGTGTTCTCCATCAGTTAAATGATCTAACCTTCATAACTTAAGTAAAATAAGTACGATAAAAATAAAAATATATTTGTGATTTTTAAAAGGGATTTAAAAACCCAAAATATGTACACTGCTAAAGGGCCTGTCACCATTTTTCAGGGTTTGGACTTGATAGCTGTTTAGGCTGTATTTTCTTTGAAGTGCAGAATTAACCCGTGTAAACCTCAAAGACTCCATCAGAAGACTGGCTTGTACTTCTTAACAAGTTTTTAAATGTGTAGACCTCTGGGGATGTGTATGCATGCATGCTGATCTAATTGTGCATGTTAGCTATGTACTCTACAAGAAAGTTAAAATTTATACAGTGTGTGCTCAGAATGGCATTTGCAAATATTTAGAAATTTAATCAAATATATATAAAATATACACAATCTCAGGCATATTATCTTCAACAAAGTATCACTTGAATATTACAATTGTTTTTCTGTTTTTGCTTTTTTCAATGAGGAGAGTATTTTAATCATGGATCATGTATTTTTTATTCAATCTGTTTCTTCATCTGTGTTTTAAGTGGCTTTCTTCGTGTAGTATGTAGTGATTTTGGCGGAGAAAAGAATGAACAACAAAAATACATCTATCTCTGTTTACCTACCACAAAGCCTTGAAGGGTTTTGAAATAGCAACGGAATTAGATTGAAGGCCAGAGGAGTAAGATGAAACTTGCAACTCATTCTTAATATCACACTTTGAATATACTTCCTTCAAGAGTATATTAGAACAATCAATTAAATATAGGGAGAGGAGGTGGACACTCTCTTTAATATTGCATGCCTTTTTTTTCTTTCACAGATGATGTCTCATTATGTTGTCCAGGCTAGAGTTCAGTGACACAGTCACAGCTCAATGTAAGCTGAAACTCCTGGTCTCAAGTGACCCTCCTGCTGTATCCTCCCGACTAACTGAGAGCACAGGCGCATGGCTTTATGTACTTTTGAAGGTGGTATTCCACATGTGTGAGGTCTGTATCCTTTCTTTTATCTGGGATAAATATAAAGCTCATAAGAGGTATCATGCAGTTTCAGAAGGCTATTAGGAATACTGTCTTTTTTTCCCCCCATTTTGCTAAGTGACAAAGAAAATATTTGGAATCAGTTAAGTCTCCCTTTGCTAAATCACAGATTCACTTTCAGAAATGAGGCATGCTAAAAGGGTATGACATGAAAATGTCTTCCTAAGTTTTCATGTTCAGAAATGAAGAATTGTGATTTCAAGATGGGTTAAGTGAGCAGCAGTTGCATACCCACCTAAACAAAGTACACAAGCATTTTCCATTAAATGTCTCTAGCACCATAAAAAATAAATTAAAAATAAGTCTCTAAATATATAACATGGATACATATATAATATAGGTATTCCCCAATTTTTTAATTTTTTTATTTTGGCTTTTGACGTTATTAATATTAAATGTCTTATTTTAAAATGATGACTTTTTACCCTCAAACCCATGCGCACACACTGACATGCACACAGAGACACAGAAATATACACACCCACACATATATGCATGCCCAGCATGCATAAGCACACATATGGATGCACACATATACACAGGCACTACTCTCTTGCACTCGTATCTTGGATTTTACATGGGGACTACTGCAAATCAGCAGATGCTTTATTCTGCAGGACTTTGTCTTTTGAGTGAACGTTTCTGGGTTCCAAATCCAGCACTCTCTATCACACTAGGCTCAGTTTCCACGAACTGAAGTCCAAAATATTTTGGCTTTTTCCAGCTTCAACAGTAATAAAATAAATAATATTTGTCTAACATGGATTTGTGGTGAGACCTTGATTATAGCATTCCTCTGTGCCTAACCAAGTCTTATCTGTCCTTCAGGGTGAGCTCACATGGGCCCCTAATGTCCTCCTCTCATGCTTACAACAAAGGTGCTGAGAACGGGTCAAACTACACAGTGCATTACAGTTTATTGCCCTGTACTTTTCTTTTTTTTTTTTTTTTTTTTTGAGACGGAGTCTCTCTCTGTCGCCCAGTCTGGAGTACAGTGGCTGGATCTCAGCTCACTGCAAGCTCCGCCTCCCGGGTTTACGCCATTCTCCTGCCTCAGCTTCCCGAGTAGCTGGGACTACAGGCGTCCGCCACCTCGCCCGGCTAGTTTTTTGTATGTTTTTTTTTAGTAGAGACGGGGTTTCACCGTGTTAGCCAGGATGGTCTCGATCTCCTGACCTCGTGATCCACCCGTCTCGGCCTCCCAAAGTGCTGGGATTACAGGCTTGAGCCACCGCGCCCGGCCATGCCCTGTACTTTTCTAAGAATGGCATCTTTATTAAATTTTTCTCTAAAAGGCAACTGAGAGCGGATCACGAGGTCAGGAGATCGAGACCATCTTGGCTAATCCGATGAAACCCCGTCTGTCCTAAAAAAAATTTTTTTTAACATAAGAGAAAAACAGAAAAACTTCCACCACAACATTTATCTCAGCACATTTGAGGATTTAAATTCTGATGTTAGGTGCACTGTTTCTGGCTTCTAGATTACTAGGAAAGGTTTATCAAGTTTTAGCTATTTCATTAGAATTGTTAGACTTTAAAATATACTGTTTTTATTTCATTAAGTTCTTTTCTGGCTTTAAAATAAAAATATAATATTAAGCCAAATATTTCATCCCTCTTTAATTTCTAGGTAGACAATGCATTCAATACTTTTCAATTTCAACATTAAAAAATGAATTAGCAGTGAAATTATTTCCTATTATTACCTATTATTTTATGTAATAGCCATTTTTTTTGAAAACTGCAGTCCTGATAAATGATGTAATTATTACTATAGACAACTTTCTTATATGTTACCATAAAGTGGTGAAATGTTGTCCTGAGATTTTTCTATTATTGAAGTCAAAATAAAATGAACATATTGCTTTGCTAAAGTGACTATTCCCATCTTTCCATGTATTGTAAAACTTTCCCTATGGATTTTACTTTCCTCCATTCATTTCTACTGTTTGACTTACTTGAATTTTGTCTTAAAAGATAATAATCTTTATGAAAATATATTATAAAATCAGAAATGGAAACCCATACATTAATTTTAAAATATAGTTGCTTGGCCACTACCAACATTCCAATACAAGATTAAATACATACATAGTCATACTTACTCTAATTATGTAACTATTAAAGATGCTGCATAAAACTGTATTTCTCTGCAATTCCCTTATCTATGTGCCTATTTAGCCTATAATTCTCTATTGAAAGTGAAAAATAATAATAACTATTATTAATAGTAAATAATTTTGAAACCTGGATTATATAGGTAGTATTTTATAATCTTTATGTTCTCACTGATGACTTATTTTGATTTTGGCCACTTAGGAAATAAACTGTTATTTCTGTGAAATTGGTATGCTTTATTAGAGTTACATTTTTGTTATTACTTTATTAGAGAACATAGTGGAACATATACTATATAGTTTGACAATTTTATTCTTGGAACAAAATAGCAATAGAATATCTCTGCATGACACATTTTGGCTATTAAATCTTAGCTATAGAACTGGGTTGTATAAATTTAATGAATTCAATTGATTCTTAATTAATTAAAAGTTCTAAGTACAGTTTTACCAGTTTTCTTTGGTTGTATTATCACTAACATTTTTATGACATTGGTTGGAGTACATAATCTAACAAGAATCCAGATGTCTAGAGCTCTCAAAAGTGTGTACAACTTCTGAATTTCAAATACAAATCATTCTACTGTTAAAGAATCCTAGATCCTGGCCCCTTTGGCCTTCTCTAGCTGTTCTACTGTCCTGCGTGATCTCATTTGGTCTCATATTAATTAACTTTTGGCTCATTACACATGCACCCAGACATATTTTATTCTCTGCTAGGCTGTTTACTTGAATGTTGTATAGATAACTGTTTTTATTTATTGTTTTCTGCCTCAAATCCCTTCCTCCGATTTCAAGTAAAGTAATTTTTATTTTACTTTAAAATACTTTCTCAAATAAATTGGGACAGAAAACCTAAAAACCCACATTTGCCACCAAAAAAGGGAAAAGGCGATCTAAGCAAAATAGAGGCTTTTTTTTTTGTAATTACTGATATAACTGTTGTCATAGATTATTTTAAAACCAATCAAATGTATCATAAAAATTACACCCACTTTACTGAAAATGGTAGTTATAAACAGTGGTCACATTAGACTGAAATTATTACAAAATAAGTCGCTAGTATTTTCTTACAATTCCCAACAAAATCAGCCCTGTTCATTTACTAAATACTGTCATGGGCTAAAGTATAAATCAAGGACTAGGTTTTATGTTATTCCAGATCCCAAGTCTCTTGCAGGCGCAGCTACATGCTTATTTTATACTGCAAGGTTGTACTGCTAGTGTTTGCGTTGTATTTTATCTTTAATTAATACCCATCTTTCTCCCTTCAGTAAAATCCCAGTAAGTTAAATAGCTTTCTAATCCCAATTTTCTGCACTATTTGGTAAATCTCTTTTGTATTTATCTGTGGGGCCTGTCAGTTAGACAGCACCTGTGCTAATTACATTTTTTCCCTTAGAAATTCCCATTGACTTCACCTGGGGGACCTTACTTCTCTCACAAATTTATTCCTGGTGCTCTCACTGCCAACGTCCTACACCATTGACCTTGAGCTTCCTTAGCTCCTTTCTGGAGGATCTGACTTGTTAGAGTCTCTTGAGTCAGTGTGCATTCTCTGTTTCATTCCTTTTTCTTAGCATCATGAACTACTTGTTGAGTCTCTTTATCTATTATATTAAACCACAGAGTCTGATCCAGGTCTTTGTCATCCTGACTCTTGCTCTTAGAAGACCCTTCTAAGTGTCTATTATGAGCCAATAAATATTTTTCTTCAATATACTTCTTTTCAGTAAAGACAAATTTGATTTTCCTAAGACAATAGTTGTGCCAATTTTGTCTCACTCTCTTTTAGGGCATTTTGGCCAGTGTTGGTTTATCCACATTCGCTGCTTCCTGTCATTGAGTGCTTATTGAGAATATTTTGAGTATATATTTTGGACAATAAAATTGTGATGTAAAATTTGAAGTTCCCTTGGAGGCACTGTGTACTTGCTTGCTTATCTTGCTTAGGGAGGCATAGATTAATGATTCTTTCTGGTTCAACTGCTTATCAGCCTAGCTTTAGCTACATGAACAAGTGGATATTAAGAGTCTCCTCAACAGGCTTATTCCAGGGAGCTAGCTTACCTAAAACTGAGGTATGTCTTACTGATCACAGGGACACCTCATTCAAAGACAAAGAGCATCCACTGTAGCTGAGAAAGGACGCTAATGAGCAGTGCATGGCAGTGTATTAATCTCACCCTGATTGCCTGCTCTGTCTTTTCTCTGTTGTGCTATATCTTTTTTTTTCTTTTTTTGTTTTTATTTTTCTTTTTTTTTAGTACTATACTTTAAGTTCTAGGGTACATGTGCATAACATGCAGGTTTGTTACACATGTATACTTGTGCCATGTTGGTGTGCTGCACCCATCAACTCATCAGCACCCATCAACTCGTCCTTTACATCAGGTATAACTCCCAGTGCAATCCCTCCCCTCTCCCCATGCCCCAGAATAGGCCCCGGTGTGTGATGTTCCCCTTCCCGAGTCCAAGTGATCTCATTGTTCAGTTCCCACCTATGAGTGAGAACATGCGGTGTTTGGTTTTCTGTTCTTGCGATAGTTTGCTAAGAATGATGGTTTCCAGCTGCATCCATGTCCCTACAAAGGACACAAACTCATCCTTTTTCACGGCTGTATAGTATTCCATGATGTATATGTGCCACATTTTCTTAATCCAGTCTGTCACCGATGGACATTTGGGTTGATTCCAAGTCTTTGCTATTGTGAATAATGCCGTGATAAACATGTGTGCATGTGTCTTTATAGCAGCATGATTTATAATCCTTTGGGTATATACCCAGTAATGGGATGGCTGGGTCATATGGTACTTCTAGTTCTAGATCCTTGAGGAATCACCATACTGTTTTCCATAATGGTTGAACTAGTTTACACTCCCACCAACAGTGTAAAAGTGTTCCTATGTCTCCACATCCTCTCCAGCACCTGTTGTTTCCTGACTTTTTAATGATTGCCATTCTAACTGGTGTGAGATGGTATCTCATTGTGGTTTTCATTTGCACTTCTCTGATGGCCGGTGATGACAAGCATTTTTTCATGTGTCTGTTGGCTGTATGCATGTCTTCTTTTGAGAAATGTCTGTTCATATCCTTTGTGCACTTTTTGATGGGGTTTTTTGTGTTTTTTTTCCCGTAAATTTGTTTGAGTTCTTTGTAGGTTCTGGATATTAGCCCTTTGTCAGATGAGTAGATTGCAAAAATTTTCTCCCATTCTGTAGGTTGCCTGTTCACTCTGATGGTAGTTTCTTTTGCTGTGCAGAAGCTCTTTAGTTTAATTAGATTCCATTTGTCAATTTTGGCTTTTGTTGCCATTGCTTTTGGTGTTTTAGACATGAAGTCTTTGCCTATGCCTATGTCCTGAATGGTATTACCTAGGTTTTCTTCTAGGGTTTTTATGGTATTAGGTCTAACATTTAAGTCTCTAATCCATCTTGAATTAATTTTTGTATAAGGAGTAAGGAAAGGATCCAGTTTCAGTTTTCTACTTATGGCTAGCCAATTTTCCCACACCATTTATTAAATAGGGAATCCTTTCCCCATTTCTTGTTTTTCTCAGGTTTGTCAAAGATCAGATGGCTGTAGATGTGTGGTATTATTTCTGAGGACTCTGTTCTGTTCCATTGGTCTATATCTCTGTTTTGGTACCAGTACCATGCTGTTTTGGTTACTGTAGCCTTGTAGTATAGTTTGAAGTCAGGTAGCATGATGCCTCCAGCTTTGTTCTTTTGACTTAGGATTATCTTGGCAATGCGGGCTCTTTTTTGGTTCCATATGAACTTTAAAGCAGTTTTTTCCAATTCTGTGAAGAAACTCATTGGTAGCTTGATGGGGATGGCATTGAATCTATAAATTACCTTGGGCAGTATGGCCATTTTCATGATATTGATTCTTCCTATCCATGAGCATGGTATGTTCTTCCATTTGTTTGTGTCCTCTTTTATTTCACTGAGCAGTGGTTTGTAGTTCTCCTGGAAGAGGTCCTTTACATCCCTTGTAAGTTGGATTCCTAGGTATTTTATTCTCTTTGAAGCAATTGTGAATGGAAGTTCATTCCTGATTTGGCTCTCTGTTTGTCTGTTACTGGTGTATAAGAATGCTTGTGATTTTTGCACATTAATTTTGTATCCTGAGACTTTGCTGAAGTTGCTTATCAGCTTAAGGAGATTTTGGGCCGAGATGATGGGGTTTTCCAAATATACAATCATGTCATCTGCAGACAGGGACAATTTGACTTCTTCTTTTCCTAACTGAATACCATTTATTTCTTTATCTTGCCTGATTGCCCTAGCCAGAACTTCCAACACTATGTTGAATAGGAGTGGTGAGAGGAGTCATCCCTGTCTTGTGCCAGTTTTCAAAGGGAATGCTTCCAGTTTTTGCCCATTCAGTATGATATTGGCTGTGGGTTTGTCATAAATAGCTCTTATGATTTTGAGATACGTTCCATCAATAGCGAGTTTACTGAGAGTTTTTAGCATGAAGGGCTGTTGAATATTGTCAAAGCCGTTTTCTGCATCTATTGAGATAATCATGTGGTTCTTTTCTTTGGTTCTGTTTATATGCTGGATTATGTTTATTGATTTATGTATGTTGAACCAGCCTTGGATCCCAGGGATGAAGCCCACTTGATCATGGTGGATAAGCTTTTTGATGTGCTGCTGGATTCAGTTTGCCAGTATTTTATTGAGGATTTTCACATCAATGTTCATCAGGGATATTGGTCTAAAATTCTCTTTTTTTTGTTGCGTCTCTGCCAAACTTTAGTATCAGGATGATGCTGGCCTTATAAAATGAGTTAGGGAGGATTCCCTCTTTTTCTATTGATTGGAATAGTTTCAGAAGGAATGGTACCAGCTCCTCCTTGTACCTCTGGTAGAATTCTGCTGTGAATCCATCTGGTCCTGGAATTTTTTTGGTTGGTAGGCTATTAATTATTGCCTCAATTTCAGAGCCTGCTATTGGTCTATTCAGAGATTCAACTTCTTCCTGGTTTAGTCTTGGGAGGGTTTATGTGTCCAGGAAATTATCCATTTCTTCTAGATTTTCTAGTTTATTTGCATAGAGGTGTTTATAGTATCCTCTGATGGTAGTTTGTATTTCTGTGGGGTCAGTGGTGATATCCCCTTTATCATTTTTTATTGCATCTATTTGATTCTTCTCTCTTCTCTTCTTTATTAGTCTTGCTAGCGGTCTATCAATTTTGTTGATCTTTTCAAAAAACCAACTCCTGGATTCATTGATTTTGTGGAGGGTTTTTGTGTCTCTATCTCCTTCAGTTCTGCTCTTATCTTAGTTATTTCTTGTCTTCTGCTAGCTTTTGAATGTGTTTGCTCTTGCTTTTCTAGTTCTTTTAATTGTGATGTTAGAGTGTCAATTTTAGATCTTTCCTCCTTTCTCTTGTGGGCATTTAGTGCTATAAATTTCCCTCTACACACTGCTTTAAATGTGCCCCAGAGATTATGGTATGTTGTGTCTTTGTTCTTATTGGTTTCAAAGAACATCTTTATTTCTGCCTTCATTTCATTATGGATCCAGTAGTCATTCAGGAGCAGGTTGCTGAGTTTCCATGTAGTTGAGCGGTTTTGATTGAGTTTCTTAGTCCTGAGTTCTAGTTTGATTGCACTGTGGTCTGAGAGACAGTTTGTCATAATTTTTGTTCTTGTACATTTGCTGAGGAGTGCTTTCCTTCCAATTATGTGGACAATTTTGGAATAAGTGTCATGTGGTGCCGAGAAGAATGTATATTCTGTTGATTTGGGGTGGAGAGTTCTGTAGATGTCTATTAGGTCTGCTTGCTGCAGAGATGAGTTCAATTCCTGGATATCCTTGTTAACTTTCTGTCTCATTGATCTGTCTAATGTTGACACTGGGGTGATGAAGTCTCCCATTATTATCGTATGGGAGTCTAAGCCTCTCTGTAAGTCTCTAATGACTTGCTTTATGAATCTGTGTGCTCCTGTATTGGGTGCATATATATTTAGGATAGTTAGCTCTTCCTGTTAAATTGATCCCTTTACCATTATGTAATGGCCTTCTTTGTCTCTCTTGATCTTTGATGGTTTAAAGTCTCTTTTATCAGAGACTAGTATTGCAACCCCTGCTTTTTTCTGTTTTCCATTTGTTTGATAGATCTTCCTCCATCCCTTTATTTTGAGCCTATGTGTGTCTCTGCATGTGAGATGTGTCTCCTGAATACAGCACACTGATGAGTCTTTAATCTTTATCCAGTTTGGCAGTCTGTGTCTTTTAATTGGACCATTTATTCCATTTACATTTAAGGTTAATATTGTTATGTGTGAACTTGATCCTGTCATTGTGATATTAACTGGTTATTTTGCTCGTTAGTTGATGCAGTTTCTTCCTAGCCTCGATGGTCTTTACATTTTGGCATGTTTTTGCAATGGCTGGTACTGGTTGTTCCTTTCCATGTTTAGTGCTTCCTTCAGGGTCTCTTGTAAGGCAGGCCTGGTGGTGACAAAATCTCTAAGCATTTGCTTATCTGTAAAGGATTTTATTTCTCCTTCACTTATGAAACTTAGTTTGGCTAGATATGAAATTCTGGGTTGAAAATTCTTTTCTTTAAGAATGTTGAATATTGGCTCCCACTCTCTTCTGGCTTGTAGAGTTTCTGCCGAGAGATCTGCTGTTAGTCTGATGGGCTTCCCTTTGTGAGTAACTCGACCTTTCTCTCTGGCTGCCCTTAACAGTATTTCCTTCATTTCAACTTTGGTGAATCTGACAATTATGTGTCATGGAGTTGCTCTTCTCGAGGAGTATCTTTGTGGCATTCTCTGTATTTCCTGAATTTGAATGTTGGCCTGCCTTACTAGATTGGGGAAGTTCTCCTGGATGATATCCTGAAGAGTGTTTTCCAACTTGGTTCCATTTTCCCCCTCACTTTCAGGCACCCCAATCAGATGTAGATTTGGTCTTTTCACATAATTCCCATAGTTCTTGAAGGCTTTGTTCATTTCTTTTTCCTCTTTTTTCTTTATACTTCTCTTCTCGCTTCATTTCATTCATTTGATCCTCAATCGCTGATACTCTTTCTTCCAGTTGATCGAATTGATAACTGAAGCTTGTGCATTTGTCACGTATTTCTCGTGTCATGATTTTTATCTCTGTCAGTTCGTTTATGGCCTTCTCTGCATTGATTATTCTAGTTATCCATTCTTCCCTTCTTTTTTCAAGATTTTTAGTTTCTTTGAGCTGGGTATGTAATTCCTCCTTTAGCTCTGAGAAGTTTGATGGACTGAAGCCTTCTTCTCTCAACTCGTCAAAGTCATTCTCCATCCAGCTTTGATCCGTTGCTGGCAATGAGCTGTGTTCCTTTAGAGGGGGAGATGCACTCTTATTTTTTGAATTTCCAGCTTTTCTGCCCTGCTTTTTCCCCATCTTTGTGGTTTTATCTGCCTCTGGTCTTTGATGATGGTGATGTACTGATGGGGTTTTGGCGTGGGTGTCCTTTCTGTTTGTTAGTTTTCCTTCTAACAGTCAGGACCCTCAGCGGTAGGTCTGGTGGAGATTGCTTGAGGTCCACTCCAGACCCTGTTTGCCTGGGTATCAGCAGCAGAGGCTGCAGAAGATAGAATATTGCTGAACAGCGAGTGTACCTTCCTGATTCTTGCTTTGAAAGCTTCGTCTGAGGGGTGTACCCCGCCGTGTGAGGTGTGGGGTGTTGATCTGCCCCTAGTGGGGGATGTCTCCCAGTTAGGCTACTCAGGGTTCAGGGACCCACTTGAGCAGGCAATCTGTCTGTTCTCAGATCTCAACCTCCATGTTGGGAGATCCACTGCTCTCTTCAAAGCTGTCAGACAGGGTCCTTGGCATCTGCAGAGGTTTCTGCTGCTTTTTCTTTTGTTTAGCTGTGCCCTGTCCCCAGAGGTGGAGTTTACAGAGACAGGCAGGCCTCCTTGAGCTACTGTGGGCTCCACCCAGTTAGAGCTTCCCAGCGGCTTTGTTTACCTACTTAAGACTTAGCAATGGCAGGCGCCCCTCCCCCAGACTCGCTGCTGCCTTGCGGTTAGATCGCAGACTGCTGTGCTAGCGATGAGGGAGGCTCCCCGGGCGTGGGATCCTCCCAGCCAGGTGTGGGATATAATCTCCTAGTGTGCCATTTGCTAAGACTCTTGGTAAAGGGCAGTATTGGGGTGGGAGTTACCGGATTTTCCAGGTGTTGTGTGTCTCAGTTCCCCTGGCTAGGAAAAGGGATTCCCTTTCCCCTTGGCTTCCCAGGTGAGGCGATGCCTTGCCCTGCTTCAGCTCTCGCTGGTCGGGCTGCAGCAGCTGACCAGAACCGATTGTCCTGTCCGGCACTCCCTAGTGAGATGAACCTGGTACCTCAGTTGAAAATGCAGAAATCACCCCTCTTCTGTGTCACTCGTGCTGGGAGCTGGAGACTGGAGCTGTTCATATTCGGCCATCTTGCTCTGCTCCTGTGCTATATCTTTTATGGATATTTATTTAAAAATTGTACATGTAAAACGTGTGCACTGTCAATTATTGGACACTGAGTAAGTGATGCAAAATTCAGAGAGGTGGCTCGTTTTAGGTATAACAAAACAAGGGCTTGAATATTCCTCTTTATCTTTTGTGTTTTGAGCTAATCTCACGAAAAAGAAAGTCTATATTTATATCCTTATCTTGCCCTCAATTGAACTAGGATGATGTTGAGTTCTCAGACTGTATCACGTGGGTAGTAGACATCCACCAATATAGTTTGAATATGCCCAAGGGCTTCCATAGGCACTCTTGGTGATCACTGTGACCGTGTTTGGGCCACCTTTCCTCCATTATGTTGGTAAACATGGGTTATTATATTTACTGTCACACCTGGTTTCAGGGGAAGTTCCAGAGTAAAATAGTAATTATTTTACTAGAAATCAGGGGGAATAGATGCTGGGCAAGTAGAAAGAAAAAAGAAAATTTAAAAAGTGATATTTACTACCACATTTATATAAACAGATTAGGGAGAGAATGGGATAGAAGGGTCTAGGGCTATCAGTGGTGGATATATAAATCCACTATGTCACATCTAAACTGACATTGATCTCCATTTGCTTAGTATTCTTTTTCGTTAATAGTTACTTTGCATCCACAATAAGATTATCTGTAAGTATTAAGGCATATGACACTATGACAAATATGGCCCATAACAGATATCTGAACTTGTTTTATTAAGAGATCATCACCTAGATTAATAGACACACAATGGATTATAATCCCACTGAAGTACAAAGTCTTTTGAATGTATCTGAGGGGCAACAGTTCTTGCATGTTACTTTACAAGATGGATTCTCTACAATAGATATGCCTGCAAAATGGAGATCAAAAGGCAAAGCCGCATTAGCATTTCAATTGTTCATGTATGAGTGTGATATTATGATTGATTCATATATATATGTGTGTGTGTATGTATACATATATGTGAATACATATATGTGCACATATAGGTATATATAGGTTTTTATCCATGATTCCTGGCTCATAACTCCCATAACCCTTGTTATAGTAAATAGAGTCCCTCTGTGATTTCTTGCCCTCCTTTTACCTGTCCAAGACAGAACTGTAATCTTACTATCTGACTATGGATCAGTCATAAGACACTCCTTCAAGAGAAGTTCCTACCCCATACCCTGGAGGAAGAAATGGTGCAGAGAGAGGCCAAGAAGACTCTGAACAGGTAGGCCTTGCTGTGTTTAGATCATACCTTTTTTGTCCAGTCACATTCCTACGTGGCTATCAATTGTACCTATCCAATGAAGTCCCCATAAAAAGCCCAATAGGACAGGATCCAGAAAGCCTTCAGGTAGCTGAACACATTGAGGTTCCTGGAGAGAGCTGTACCCAGGGAGGGCATGGAAGCTTTGCACCCCTTCCCCCTTACTTTGTTCTATGCATCTCTTCATCTGCATCCTTTGTAACATCCTTTTTAATAAACCAGTAAATATAAGTGTTTCCCTGAGTTTTGTGAGCCACTCTAACAAATTTATCAAACTCAAAGTGGGGGTCATGGGAACCCCACCTTGAAACCAGTTGGCCAGAAATTGCACAGGTCTGGACTTGCAACTGGTGTCTGAAAGAGGGGAGCGGTTTTAGAGACTGAGCCTTCAAACTGTGGGATCTAACACTACCTTCAGGTACATATTCGTGTCCTCTATGGAACTGATTGCTTGCTTGGTGCTGGGGAAAGACTTTCTTCCACACACACATTTGTTCACAGAAGGCTTCTGTGTTGATGATTGTTGTGGTATGACAGCAGAGGAAGAAATGGTTTGATTTTTTTTCAAATAAGGTTTTATTAATGTCATTGAGATGTATCACTGGATAACTCCAGGTTGAGAGATTGTGAATGTCATTTACCTTTGTTTATTATAACTGCAAAGAATGAGTTTTAAAAGGAACAAATACAATTTGTTGAAAATTTGACAATATTGGATTAATTTGGGCAGATTTATTTATAAGATGGAAAAAGACTGGGGAATAATTTACTACAAAATGTTACATAGATGATATACATAAAGAGTAAAATTAGAATTTAATTTATATTCATTAAAATGACAGCGAAATCATTATCCTTAAAGTGGGAAAGGAGAACAAAAGCCGTATTTCATGGCAGGTTTATAATGGTGATTGATTCAAGTAAATGTTGATTATTATATAAAATAGATTTGACCAGTAGAAATGAAAAATGATAAGGATTATAAATAAACCAATCATAATTATTTGCTCTGTATAAATGAAATACACATATTTTTAAAACATTCTCTTTAAATCTACAGCTTCAAACAAAAACGATGTGTTCTGCATTCCAAGAGCTTCACTTCACCCTTATGGGTATCTGCAAACATGTCGTATAATCTCATGACATACTAAATATTGTTGACTTCACCTTTGTGCATTATCCAAATGACTTTCTTTTCACATGCAATCACATTCTCTTCTTTCTATTTGTAATTAATTTTCACTAGATCCTCCCTTCTAGGGTAGCACTGTCAGGTTCAGCAGGAAGGCTGATCCATGGAACTGGCAGCAGTAAGAATATGGCTAATCATTTTTCCTTTGACCATTCCTAGTCGTGTGGAGTAATGTTAGACAAGTATAAACTTATGGTACTCTGGTCTGCTAGCTAAGAAAGAGACAGAAAATGTTAATTTCACCTTAAGCTGTTAAAGAGAAGGAATAACCATTTTAAACTTATCATTCCTTTAGAAAGTCTGGCAACATCACTTGGAGGTATTGTGATGGTATCAAGTTTAGTAATTGATTCTTCCTGAAGTGCAAATGTAACCCAGGTTTTGGCACTACAGAATCAGACACAGAAAACAAATTGCTTGCATTCTCAATATTTCAACAACCTCAGAACTATTACATTTAATATCTAATGGTAGAATAGTAAACTTCCTCTGCAAAGTATGTGTTGCTTAATGTTGCACTTATTGAACAAAAGAGATTGAATTTTTTTCAGAACATCTATATTTCTGAAAAAGCTGCAGCTTACTGGGAGTCCTAAGTAAGATACAAAGTGGGCGGAATCTAAAGTAAAAGAAACAGTCATTGGATTTTCCACTGGGTAGAATCTAAAGTAAAGGAAACAGTCCCTGGATCTCTCATGTGTAAAGTTAACTTTAATAGAAGCTTGTCAGGAAGTTGCTGATAATCCATAAAGTGGCATAGTTTTCGACTCAATATTCTCCAGTTTTAGTAATCTCTTGATTTTCTTTCTCTGAGAATTGTGAAAATATTTTGGTGGTTATTGGTCAGATGAGGACCATATTCCATTCATTGGAGTATCTGTCCAATTTCATTTGACAATCAAAATCTCCTTTACATATTGAATCACTAGCCATTACTTGGAAACTTTACTAACCTCAGGTTGCTTCTCAATTATTTTCATTTTTGCCAAAGGAGCAAGGAGCAGCTACAATTCTTATTCTTGTCCAATTCCCTCTCTGTTCGAATTTCCTTTGTAATCTCCTTAACTGTTTTTACCAAACCTGGATTTAGTATCTCCACCCCCAGTTTATAAGCTTTTCTTCCCATTCATAATTGCACCACTTGGGCAACTTCACCCTAAGAGAAGGCAGCAACACATCCTCAGTAAAGGATCACCAGAATTCTGTTTCCTTTCCTGTCTTCTAAATAAAGCCTTAGCCATCATTTAAATTATAGATTAAAGTATTATTTAAAATACTCTGCTCACAGCATCTACTGCAAAAACTACACAGAGTCGGATAATTTTCAAAATTCAGAAGACTCCCCAGGTATACCTCCATAAGGCTTTAATGAAGGGTTTGGCACTACAGTTGAAAGAAAACGCAGGCAATTATCAGAGTATTCCAAAACTTCCAGTCAATGCTGCCCATGGTCATTTTAGTGGCAGAGAGCACAATTTGTCTTCAGATTTTGAACCACCAAGATCTGTGAAAGTTATTTTAGATTCAGAGGTGTCTGGGACATGTTTAGTGAAAGGTCTGTTATACACCAAAATCACATAGCAAATACCAGGCTGTGAATTGCTTAAACCAGATACAAACCATTAATCTACACTTCCTTAAGAGGATGTAGTTACAGTAATGCTGGTTGCCCCCAGGGGAGTTTTAAGCTTTAAACTATACAATAAGCATTACTAAGTAGCACATTTCATTTGCTTTGTGCCCAGCACTCCTTGACTTCCAGATTATCACTGAAAAGAAGGCAAGAGTTGACTCAATTCAGCTGTGAGATAAATCTATTCTTATACAACTTTTCATTTACATAAGCAAGTAAATTATCAATTTTGCTTAGCTGGTGTTGCAGACAGACTTTAAGGTCTCCACATGATCTTCATCATGGTGCATTTGCCATTATATAATCCTCTTCTTTGAGCGTAGGTGGGACCTGTGACTTGCTTCTAAACATTCTGTAATTGTGTTACATTATATAACACTCATTTTGATAGCAGACTCACTGACAAGTTTTGCTCCCCTTGCTATCTTTGAAGAAACAAAATGCCATGAACACAACATCTACAAGGAAATTAATTCTGCCAAGAACCTAAGTGAGCTTGTGTACAGACCTTCCCCAGCTGAGCCTCCAGATGAGACTATATACCTTGCTCCCATCTTGATTACAGCCTTGCAGATGAACTAGCTAAACCTTTCTTAGACTCCAGATTCACCAAAAACATGCAATAATAGTGTGTGTTGCTTTAAACCACCAAGTTCATTGTAACTTGCTATGCAATATATAAAAACAAATGCAAGTAGTATGATGGGCTTATGATACTTGCAACTAAAAAAAGAACTATTAAATAGAAATGTCTACTGGAATTCTTAAATGTAGCATGTCAGAAACAAAACTCTGGGGTTTCCCTACAAAGACCTTTATTCTTAAGTCTTCTTCATCTCTGTAGATGGCATCACCAAACAATAGATTTTCAGGCCAAAAATTTATGACTCCTTTTTGATTCCTACTTTTCTTCAGTACTACACAAAATCTACTAGTAAAACATGTACTTTTCTTGCTCTTCATTTTCTATATATTAATATAAGCATTTTCATTTTTGGCAATTTGATGTTAATCAAATCATATTACTTTAATGCTTAAAATTCCTCAATGGCTTCTCATTATTCTTTTTTTTTTTTTTTTTTGAGATGGAGTCTTGCTGTATCGCCCAGGCTGGAGTGCAGTGGTGTGATCTCAGCTTACTGCAAGCTCAGACTCCTGGGTTCACACCATTCTCCCACCTCAGCCTCTCAAGTAGCTGGGACTACAGGCGCCCAGCACCATGCCTGGCTAATTTTGTTTTTGTACTTTTAGTAGAGATGGGGTTTCACTATGTTAGCCAGGATGGTCTGGATCTCCTGACCTCATGATCTACCTGCCTTGGCCTCCCAAAGTGCTGGGATTACAGACGTGAGCCACCGCTCCCAGCCTGTTCTTAAAATAAAATCTTATATCTATCACAGGCTCCTCAGGACCTGCTTGATTTGTCTTTCACCTACCACCTTGTCTCATTTCAGACTATTCTTCTCATTTTTTGTTGAACTCCACCTATTCAGGCCACCTTTCTATACATTAGTTCTTGATCTTTCCTTCTTCTGAAATACTCTTCGAAGCTCTGCCCAGTTATTACTAGCACAAAGAAGCCCAACTTTATTTTCTCTATCACACTTTATTTTCTCTGTTAAAATGGGCAGTCTGGTTTTTCATTTTGTTTCTAAATGTGTTGCTTGTCTTTTATCTGTGATGGTTTTCACTATAATTTCCATTCCATGAAGTCAACACCGTATTCTGGTTTGTTCACTATGGTATCTTCATTTTTATCTCTGTTTCTATGTGTCTAGCTTCATAATAATACCTTCTGTCTCTCCCTCTCTCCTCTCCTTCTTACTCTTTCTCTCTTTCTCTCTCTCTCTCTCTCACACACATATACATGCACACATATGTATTTTAACATGTATATTGAAACATCTTTTAAGACTATCCCTAAACATTGTGGGCAGTTCTATTAATTCTTCCCATTGTCTGGTGACCTTTGAAGCCACATATTTCAGATTATGTCTCTACAAGAATGGTAAGGCTCATAGGTTTAAAATCAAACTACATGTAACCAATAAACAACCTTTTATAGTCATTCACCAAAAATTTATGGTCGTTTTGTTGTAACCCCATATTCTAACCTAATATTAATACAGAGTACCCAATCCATTACATATCTTAATGAATGTGCTAATCCTGCTTGGAAAGTAGAAAGTGTGTCTGATATTCCTTATTCTTCCTGCTTAGTACTCATATGTTCATGCTCATTCAAACCATGTTTTCTTTATAAAGGCTTTTGTAAACTCACAAGTTAAGGTAAGAGCCATATTTCGTTTTAGTAAGAGAGAACAATCTTAGCACTTGCAGGACTTTAGATAAATTACCAATGTATGTGTTTATACAAACTACTAGCTCCATGGCAGGTACAGGTCAGATATTTAAAAAGAAACTTAAGGAAAACTCCTGCTTCCAATTAAAAGACACAGACTGGCAAATTGGATAAAGAGCCAAGACCCATCAGTGTGCTGTATTCAGGAGACCCACCTCATGTGCGGAGACACACATAGGCTCAAAATAAAGGGATGGAAGAATATTGACCAAGCAAATAGAAAACAAAAAAAGGCAGGGGTTGCAATCCAAGTCTCTGATAAAACAGACTTTAAACCATCAAAGATCAAAAGAGACAAAGAAGGCCATTACATAATGGTAAAGGGATCAATTCAACAAGAAGAGCTAACTATCCTAAATATATATGCAACCCATACAGAAGCACACAGATTCATAAAGCAAGTCCTTAGAGACTTATGAAGAGACTTAGACTCCCACACAATAATAAGGGGAGACTTTAACACCCCACTGCCAACAATAGACAAATCAACAAGACAGAAAGTTAAAAAGGATATCCAGGAATTGAACTCAGCTCTGCACCAAGAAGACCTAATAGACATCTACAGAACTCTGCACCCCAAATCAATAGGATATACATTATTCTTAGCACCACATTGCACTTATTCGAAAATTGACCACATAGTTGGAAGTAAAGCACTCCTCAGCAAATGTACAAGAACAGAAATTATAACAAACTGTCTCTCAGACCACAGTGCAATCAAACTAGAACTCAGGACTAAGAAACTCAATCAAAACCACTCAACTACATGGAAACTCAGCAACCTGCTCCTGAATGACTACTGGGTACAATTTGCCAGTCTGTGTCTTTTAATTGGAAGGAAGAGTTTTCCTTAAATGAAATGAAGGCAGAAATAAAGATGTTCTTTTGAAACCAATGAGAACAAAGACACAACATACCAGAATCTCTGGGACACATTTAAAGCAGTGTGTAGAGGGAAATTTATAGCACTAAATGCCCACAAGAGAAAGCAGGAAAGATCTAAAATTGACACCTTAACATCACAATTGAAAGAACTAGAGAAGCAAGAGCAAACACATTCAAAAGCAAGCAGAAGGCAAGAAATAACTAAGATAAGAGCAGAACTGAAGGAGATAGAGACACAAAAAACCCTTCAAAAAATAAATGAATCCAGGAGCTGGTTTTTCAAAAAGATCAACAAAACTGATAGACTGCTAGCAAGACTAATAAAGAAGAAAAAAGAGAAGAATCAAATAGACACAATTTAAAAAAAATGATAGAGGGACACCACCACCAATCGCACAGAAATACAAACTACCATCAGAGAATACTATAAACACCTCTACACAAATAAACTAGAAAATCTAGAATAAATGGATAAATTCCTGGACACATACACCCTCCCAAGACTAAACCAGGAAGAAGTTGAATCCCTGAATAGACCAATAACAGGCTCTGAAATTGAGGCAATAATTAATAGCCTACCAACCAAAAAAAAAAAAAAAGTCCAGGACCAGATGGATTCACAGCCGAATTCTACCAGAGGTACAAGGAGGGGCTGGTACCACTCCTTCTGAAACTATTCCAATCAATAGAAAAAGAGAGAATCCTCCCTAACTCATTTTATGAGGCCAACATTATCCTGATACCAAAGCCTGGCAGAGACACAACAAAAAAAGAGAATTTTAGACCAATATCCCTGATGAACATTGATGCAAAAATTCTCAATAATAAACTAGCAAACCGAATCCAGCAGCACATCAAAAAGCTTACCCACCATGATCAAGTGGGCTTCATCTCTGGATGCAAGGCTGGTTTATTGCAAACCAATAAACACAATCCAGCATATAAATAGAACCAAAGACCAAAACCACATGATTATCTCAATAGATGCAGAAAAGGCCTTTGACAATATTCAACAGCCCTTCATGCTAAAAACTATCAAGAATTTAGGTATTGATGGGATGTACCTCAAAATAATAAGAGCTATTTATGACAAACCCACAGTCAATATCATACTGAATGGGCAAAAACTGGAAGCATTCCCTTTGAAAACTGGCACAAGACAAGGGTGCCCTCTCTCACCACTTCCATTCAACATAATGTTGGAAGTTCTGGTCAGGGCAGTCAGGCAGGAGAAAGAAATAAAGGGTATTCAATTAGAAAAAGAGAAAGCCAAATTGTCTCTGTTTGCAGATGACATGATTGTTGATTGTATATTTAGAAAACCCCATTGTCTCAGCCCAAAATCTCCTTAAGCTGATAAGCAACGTCAGCAAAGTCTCAGGATACAAAATCAATGTGCAAAATCACAAGCATTCTTATACACCAATAACAGACAAACAGAGAGCCAAATCATGAGTGAACTCCCATTCACAATTGCTTCAAAGAAAATAAAATACCTAGGAATCCAACTTACAAGGAATGTGAAGGACCTCTTCAAGTAGAACTACAAACCACTGCTCAACGAAATAAAAAAGGGCACAAACAAATGGAAGAACACCCCATACTCATGGATAGGAAGAATCAATATTATGAAAATGGCCATACTGCTCAAGGTAATTTATAGATTCAATGCCATCCCCATCAAGCTACCAATGAGTTTCTTCACAGAACTGGAAGAAACTACTTTACAGTTCCTATGGAACCAAAAAAGAACCCACATTGCCAAGATAATCCTAAGCCAAAAGAAGAAAGCTGGAGGCATCACACTACCTGACTTCAAACTATACTACAAGGCTATAGTAACCAAAACAGCATGGTATTGGTACCAAAACAGAGATGTAGAGCAATGGAACAGAACAGAGGTGTCAGAAATAACACCACACATTTACAACCATCTGATCTTTGACAAACTTGACAAAAACAAGAAATGGGAAAAGGATTTCCTATTTAATAAACGGTGCTGGGAAAACTGGCTATGTAGAAAGCTGAAACTGGATCCCTTCCTTACACTTTACACAAAAATTAATTCAAGATGGATTAAAGAGTTAAATGTTAGACCTAAAACCATAAAAACCCTAGAAGAAAACCTAGGCAATAACATTCTGGACATAGGGATGGGCAAGGACTTCATGTCTAAAATACGAAAAGCAATGGCAACAAAAGCCAAAATTGACAAATGGAATCTAATTAAACTAAAGAGCTTCTGCACAGCAAAAGAAACTACCATCAGAGTGAACAAGCAACCTACAGAATGGGAGAAAATTTTTGCAATCTACTCATCTGACAAAGGGCTAATATCCAGAACCTACAAAGAACTCAAACAAATTTACAAGAGAAAAACAACCCCATCAAAAAGTGGGCAAAGGATATGAACAGTCACTTCTCAGAATAAGACATTTATGCAGCCAACAGACACATGAAAAAATGCTCTTCATCACTTGCCATCAGAGAAATGCAAATCAAAACCACAATGAGATACCATTTCACACCACTTAGAATGACAATCTTTAAAAAGTCAGGAAACAACAGGTGCTGGAGAGGATGCAGAGAAATAGGAACACTTTTACACTGTTGGTGGGACTGTAAACTTTTCAACCATTGTGGAAGACAGTGTGGTGATTCCTCAAGGATCTAAAACTAGAAATACCATTTGACCCAGCCATCCCATTACTGGGTATATACCCAAAGGATTATAAATCATGCTGCTATAAAGACGCATGCACACATGGTTATCGCGGCACTATTCACAATAGCAAAGACTTGGAACCGACACAAATGTCCATCAATGACACACTGGATTAAGAAAATGTGACACATATGCACCATGGAATACTATGCAGCAATAAAAAAGGATGAGTTCATGTCCTTTTTAGGGACATGGATACAGCTGGAAACCATCATTCTCAGCAAACTATCGCAAGAGCAGAAAACCAGACATGGCATGTTTTTACTCATAGGTAGGAATTGAACAATGAGAACATGTGGACACAGGAAGGGGAACATCACATAGCAGAGTCTGTCATGGGGTGGGGGAAGGGGGGAGAGATAGCATTAGGAGATATACCTAATGTAAATGATGAATTAATGGGTGCAGCACACCAACATGGCACATGTATACACATATAACAAACCTGCACATTGTGCACCTCTGTCCTAGAACTTAAAATATAATTTAAAAAAAAAGAGAGAAAAAAAAAGTGCAGAGCAGCCCGAGACCCATGCCTGCACAATGCTGAAAGAGCTAACCAGTGTTATATATTCAGTCTTAGATGAAATTGTGCATTTTTTTAAACACTAGTGTGTGTTGTTTTAAAAATGTATAAAATAACAATTAAGAATTAAAGAATCATAAGAATGCAGCTAAACAGGAAAACAATTGCAATGCCATAACTTTTATGATGAAACAGGTATATTTTTATCATATTTTATGCATAATATGTAGTAATACCTTTTGAATTCAATGAAATGTGGAAACGTTTTGGAATTCTGATCTTACTAAAGCAATTGTTTCATAAACAAAAAAAAGAGAAAACTCCTGCTTCTGATCATGACAGAATAAGTGGGAATAGACTTCACCATCTTGGCAGAAAACTAAGAAACTTCATAAAATATATGAAACACATATTTTCAGATATTGGACACAAACACTGGACTGTGATTCCTAAAACAAAGAGAAACACAAAACAGTAAATGCTACAGTTGTCTTGGATATCTTCTTGGAAGCACTTTTGGATTTATGGTGGAGGAAAAGGAAATTAGATTTGAGGTAACAGATCAGAGTTTGGGGAGAATGAGAAAGATAAAACTTGTGGCAAATAAGCTGATGGGAGAGGGAAATGGCAAGTTATTTAACGAGCATGGAGTTTTAATATTACAATATGAAAATCTCCTAGAGATATGTTACAATGTGAATATACTTTACAGTATTGAACTATACATTTAAAAGTATTTAGATGCTAAATTTGGTAGTATGTATGTTTAACTACAATTTTAAAAAGAAATAGGACAAGATGAAAAAAGAAATGAATAACAGATGGAACAGATGGAAAAATATTAGCAAGATGGCAATTTTGAACCCAACCATATTGGTTACACACATTGAATATAAATGGCCTAAACATTCCAATTTAAAGGCAAGGATTGGCAGACTAAATAAAATAGAAGACCCAACATATATGTATGTATGTATGTATATATGGACAAAGTCAGGTTAAAAGTAAAAGGATGGAAAAAGAATGATTCAATAGTAATCATAAGTTGGATGCTCAGAGTCCTCATCCACGCTCACTGACTTTTGGCAAAATTTGGTTTCTTATAATTGTCAAACTAGAGTCTCAATTTTTATGTTGGCTTCTGGTCAGGGACTGCTCTATCTCTTAGAGACTGCCCTGGGGTCCTTTCCACATGTCCTGTCCAAAAGCAGTTAATTTAGAGGATGGCTGATTGCTTCTTTGAGGCCAAAAGGGAAGGGAATCTCTCTCTTTCTCTCTCTCTCTCTCTCTCTCTCTCTTTCTCTCTCTCTCTCTCTTTCTCTCCCTCTCTCTCTGTCTCTTTCTTTCTCTCCTCTCTGTCTCTCTCACACGCACACTTCCTCTCTCTCTCTCCCTCTCTCTCTTTCTCCTTCTTCCTCTACCTCTCTCCTCTTTTTCATGTCTTTCTTTCTTTCTTCCTTTTAATCTTTCTGACTTATCTCTAACCTCTTAATGCTCTTCTAAAGTATTTTCATCTGATTAAGTCACACACATCCAAGAGAGTCTCCTTTAATTAGCTTAAAGTGAACTGATTAGGGACCTGAATTATATCTGAAAAATCCCTTCATCTTCATCATATAATATAACATAACAATCATAAAATTATAGGACATTATAGTCACAGTCAAGTAGGGAGGATTTTCTAGGGTGTGCACACCAGAGGTCAAGAATTTTGGTAGCCATCTGAGAGTTCTGCCTACCACAGCCAATATGCTTATTTTCTGGTCCTGAATAGCTTTACTGTTCCCCCCTTTCTCCATACATGACTCCATTATATTAACTAAATCTTAGATTTCTTTTGGACGAGGCTGGAGAATGAAATTGCACTAGGAACTAACATTAGACTTAAAACAAGAAAGTGCCTAACATTTAGTAAGCTTGTTAGGGACAATGAATGCAAAGACAGTAAATGAAACACCAAATCGACTAAAAATTTTAAAGCTCCTAAAATGTATAATAATGTTTACTAGCCTAGACCAAATTTTATTTTAACTTGTTTTTGTTTTTGTTTTTGAGACAAAGTCTCTCACTCTTGCCCAGGCTACAGTACAGTGGCACAATCATGGATCACTGCAGCCTCAACCTCCCAGGCTCAAGTGATCCCTCTGCCTCAGCCTCCCATGTAGCTGGGAAAACAACTGTGTGTCACCACACCCACCTAATTTTTTATTTCTATTTTTTGTATAAATGTGACCTCACTATATTGCTTAGGCTTCAATTTGGTCTTATATGTTATTGTAGAATGATGTGTGAACCAGCAAGTACAAAATTTTTCAAAACAATTCTTATACCAGATGTATTAAAGATGGGGAGAGACAAAGTTTGATCAATTTCAACCTTTCCCATTTTCCTCCTTTTCATTTCTGGAGTAGCCCCTTTCTATTTCTGAACAGTCTCCCTTTAGGAATGCTCTCTCATATTACAAATTTAATAACGATAGCACTGACTCTCAGTCCCTCCAGGTTCCCAAGCTCCTTTGTAATATGTGTATGGAGAATAGGATAGGAGAGACTAGAAGTGGAGTGCTCAGAGTTTTAGGGTCTTCTGCACAGGATGAATATAACTGAAACTTTCAAAGGGCCACCTTGTCTCCCCCTGTGTCCTAGCAAGGCTAGTTTTCTATTGGCCCAAATAACCAAATGTTACATTGGAAGGTAGAACTTATTATGTACTCTTGAACTCAGTAAAAGTTCCCAGCTGAAATTGATTTTTATTTTCTATTTACCATTTAGACACTATCCAGACTGAAAAATCTATGTGATTGTTTCAACTATTTTAGGCTTGTTCTAGTGAATTTAACTAACTCATGATTTTAAAAACTGAATGTTCAATTTTTTTCCCTTTTCATAGCCTCTTATCCTTCTTATATATAGGTTTGCTCTTTATGGCTTTAATAGTTCTCTCACTTTTATTCTTACTCCTCTTACTTCCTTTTTGATTCATTCTTCTTATTATAGCTTTCCCTTTCACTTGTTGCTTTTTGTTACCAATATCCTGTGCAGTTAATGAAAACATCTTCTTTCCTCTGGACCTTTATTAGACAAACTGTGTACCTTAGCTTCTCTGTGTCTTCTAAGATCAAGCACGTACTTGGAGAAGAAGGCGGGTTTTTTCCCTACTGTTTTACGAGAATTAACCACATTTCTATCAGTCCAGATCAAAGGTAGACCTCATACATACATTAAACAATTTCAACGCATATACTAAACAATTTCGCCATCCAAATCTTACAAGTGAAATCAGTAATTATTCACTGAAGGCATACTTTATAGTATGTGCCTTACAGAGGGTTTTTAAGCCTGGGAAACTTGAGGGGAAAAAAAGCATGAGAAAGTTTCACTTCTTTCAAGAAATGTATTGTTTTATTTGAGATAAATAAAGGTAACTTTATACCAAAACAGTCTAGATTAATATAAGTGTTTAACTCATGTTACCATGCAGATTACAGGTCATGAAAATGCTTATTAGAGAGAAAATAATATGTCACAAAATGTAAATGTCATAGCCAAATAAAGTAAATAAACATTTTAATGCTCTTAAAACAATGGGGAAGGAAAGTCTTCAGACAAAAAATTTAGAAACATACCTTAGTTGAAGCATGAGAATAAGCTAAAATTAAACGTTCAAGGAGTTTTTCAGACCTTTAGTTTTGTAAAGACTATTTGATTTATCCCATATCTAACTTTACATCATTTCCCCTGATTCGATTTATTCTCAAAAAGAATCCAGCTACTAAACAATAAAAAAGACAAAAAAAAAAAATCAGAAATTCTTATCTGTTCCAAGGAGACAGGTGAACATTTTGTCAGACGCTGGGAAATCCTATTAATATCAAAAAGGACACCGGAGACAACATGTCATTCCACATGTGAGTGCTGCAGGTAAAGGCTGGCCAAAATCTTCAATAAAAGTATGAAGAAAACACACACCCACATCACACACACACATCTTTATCACTATGTACACACCAAACCTACGTATACACACAGACTCAAGCATGGACACCCATTGCACAGCGCATGCACGCATGTACATCAAAACCACACACAACACACCATACATCACCTATATACATACTCCCAAATTCCCTAGAGACCAAAAGACTAAGCCTAAAATACGTGTTTTCTCCATTAATTATAGATGAAATGCTGTAGTTTTGGAAAGTCAAGTAGATAATTGTAACTAAAAGTGCATGAATTGTCATTCATAGAAAATGTATTTTATTTTCTACATCGCAAATTAAAGTGATCTAAAGTGCTTTATTCTTGTGATTTTTACAATGCATCTGTAACATAAGTATCTAAATCAATAGAAGAAATACACTTGAAAATAAATGATATAAGCAGGTACCCAGTCAATCAGAAAAAGAAGACTTATTAAAGAGATAAATATCATATGGCATCCTTTCATGGCTGAGGAATTTTAAAAGGTGTTAGGTCACAGAGAATTTATAAGCTATATCCCTGACATCAAAAGTTACCTTTTTACTGTGTCTTAAAGGCCAGAAGAGTTAATGGAAGTCCTAGAGAGTTGTTTAGGCACTAAAAGAAGTCGTTCGGGCTAAGAATTCCTAGGTGCCAGCTGAAGGGGCGACTCTTACTCACTCGTTTCCTAAATTATCAATGTCATATCATTTAACTGAATATTGACCCAGGCAACTTAGATTAACTGACTGCAATCTAGGACCTAATGTCAACAAATATAATCTAAGGTCCCAGAATTTCCCAAACTAATCTGAGCACAAGAATCATCTTGGACATGAAAATAAACATGTCAAGGTTTTCAGAATCTCTGATTCACTAAGCCTATGTTGATTCTAGAAATCTTTATTTATAACAAGTTCCCAAGGTAATCAGGAAGACCGGGCAAGTCCAATCACATTGCAAATAGCTGTTACCAGATGTTTAGCAACAGGATTATGTTATTAGTATCTTCCCCTAAAATTCCAGCCCTGGCAATATCTTCCGTGTTTATTGTTTCCTTGCTCCACATTTCACTTATTTTTCTACCACTTCTTTCAATTTGCTTCTGACTGCTAGTTGATCTGATAGATTTCCAACAGCATCTCAGACTCACAAAGTTTTTATCTACCTACATTAAGGAAAATCAACCAAAATTTGATAATACTGCCTTATAAACCCAACAAACTCCCACTAGGTTGCTGTAAAGACAAAAGGGCAAAGTGAGGGTAGACAGTTCTCTGAGTGGCCCTGGACCGACCCAGTTCTCCCCAGTGCCCTTGCTTTTCTGCATGGAGCTCTCAAAATAACCACAGCTCAGGCTTTGATCTCTCTCCTAAAGCAGGATGCCCTTTAAAGTTTTGCTCAATTAGTCGTGTAGCCCCTGAGGTTGGTCTGCCTTTTGGGGTCCTTCAGCTGTGGTGCAAGTGGTACACATGCAGTGGAGACTCCATCCACCCTGCACAGCTTTCTTGAGCCTTGGGAGACAAGCTCACGATGGCTCTGAGACTTCTTTTGTCCCGTGTTGTGTTTTTGTTAAGTAGTGACCCACTTGCTACAACTTGATAGGTATGAGTACATTCTGTGTCTCTGGACTCAGGCAATTGGTGAAGCTGTAGCCCAAATTGCAGTAGGCAGAAGTGTTTGTACTTTTATTTCTGGTTGTTGGCATAGCGAGGATCTTTGCTAACTTTTATGAAGGGGAAGTCCTCTCTTCGGATAGGTAATTAGAGAAATCTCTATAAGTGACACAGTCAAGACTGCTGGAGATGGAGAGGCATACAAATATTTATCATTATTCTTGTCTGTCCAGCATCTGAACCTCCATCTTAAATTTGTAAAATCCCTTTCCTTATTAGACAGAGCCTGGGGTTGGTTGGTTTGTTTGTATTTTGAGACAGAGTCTCATTCTGTTGGTCAGGCTGGAGTGCAATGATGTGATCTTGGTTTACTGCAGCCTTCGCATCATGGGTTCAAGCGATTCTCCTGCCTCAGCCACCCAAGTATTTGGGATTACAGGTGTGTGCCACCATGGCAGTGGATTTTTAATAGAGATGGGGTTTCATCATGTTGACCAGGCTGGTCTCAAACTCCTGACATCAAGTGGTTCGCCCACCTCGGCCTCCCAAAGTGCTAGGATTACAGGTGGGAACCACCATGCCCAGCCCCTTGGTTTTCAATATACATACTGAAAGTACCAGATAGTTCTCTTTCTAACCTCTCTGTAGCTAGGGCCCAGGCAAATGAATCAGGGCCTTCCGGTCAGACCCATCCACAATAGTGGGAGTGATAGTGGCCTCAGAGTTTGTGGCTACAAAAAAACTTGCCTTTAGAAGCATTGGGGACAGTGGTCCTAGCAGAAGCATCCATGTGGTATTTGCCGTGGTCCATTTCCCAGCCTCTGGATTAGACTTCAATAGGTGCTAATGGCAGAATTTACTGCCCAAGCTTCAGAAGTAAAGATGAAGATTAATACTTTCCTTTCCAACTCGATATCTCTCATTCTCCTAGAACCTCTGATCTGAGACTTTTGTCTCTCATCCTCTGGTAGGTCTCAAAATTGGTTTTGTAAATTGGCCCTTAATTCATTGTATGCAGCAAACAAAAAGGGTAAAAAAGAGCTAGTGAAAAAATAAAATTTTTCCATTTTCAAATGGCAAATTGATAAAACAAACAATTAAAAAGGATTAACTATTATTGTTATTACTGCTAATAATATTTTTTAATTTTCCAAGTATTATTTATATATGTTCTTCATATTGGTTGTCTATAGTTCACTAATTGTTAAGGTAATTTTGTCTATGTGTTTTCATTTTAAAAAACTGGATTGCTAGAAGTTTCTTCATGTTTTAAATATGTAGTGTTATTTTACATTTTCATTTCAACATGATTTTAATTTAAATTAAAAGGACATCTAAATTGGCAAAGCCTAAAAATATATTCAGAAGAAATATTCAGTAACAACAACGATGTGATATATAAGATAATTTATATTATTTGTTCATACCCTTTCTCTCTCCCTCTTTTCGACCTTTCTCTAGCTCTCTCTTTCTGTCTCTCTCTGTCACTGATTCCATTCTCAGACACACACACACACACACACACACACACACGCACACAAACAGCCTGCCTTCAGGAGACACAAATTCTCTCTTCCTATAAGTGCTGCCCTCTTGGACCATCTATGGTTTTCTAATACTGATTGCAACTAAATAAGACTGACTAATTGATAAAAGAAGTAATGTAGACAATAAACCTAAGTTCATATTTTCCTTCTGCTTTATCCATAATAAAAACATATTTTGATCTCCATCAATCTGATTCTTTTGTCATCTCATAAATGATTCCAAATCTGGCTGAGAAAGAGAGATTTCATATATAAGATTTCACATATCCCCAGACTAATAGAGAACTCTGGAGCAGGCAGGAAGTAAGAATATTTTTGTTTTTTTTAATCAGCCTCGCATTATAGAGGAAGAGTGTGTCACTGGTCCTCCTTGTCCTCATGGCATCTCCTGCTAGACACTGCTGAGATGTAGCTGTTCCTTCCCAGCATTAACATCAGTCACTGGGTCCTGACAACATTCAGTCACTGTCCATACAGGCAGTCTGCATGCTGCTCACCCAGATCCCAGACAGTTACATCCCTTGTCCCATTCTATGATATGTCCCCGGCTCTTTTAAAAGGGGCTATAGGAACCTGTGGCTGCATCTGCCACTTCAAGTTAGGATGTTCTCTTGTTGATCTCAGGATATCTTTTAGAAACAAATATTCAGTTACTCTGAATTTATGCTCTATGTAGACATTCTTCAAGAGGTTTTCAGTCTTCCTAGGCAATATTCTTGAAAATCAATTTCTTTTCTATCTGTTAAACATATTGTTTGCTGGAGAAAAGTGCTTTTCAAACTGAAAGTGGTAGCTGGTGACGTCAACCTATTGGGTCATACAGTTTAACCAAAATTTAGAAAACAGCCCAGAAAACACCACATTTGTCACTGTAAGACCAACAGGATGTTTTGTAAAACAACCGTTTGGTGTTTTTTTGTTTTGTTTCGTTTTGTTTTTGTATTAGGTTGAATTGTTAGGTGAATTCTAACTGTTGGTCCTGGCCAAAATTTTTTTTTTTTTTTTAAGGTGATAT
Source organism: Theropithecus gelada (assembly GCF_003255815.1). Classification (NCBI taxonomy): domain Eukaryota; kingdom Metazoa; phylum Chordata; class Mammalia; order Primates; family Cercopithecidae; genus Theropithecus; species Theropithecus gelada. The sequence continues at coordinate 85,120,169 of NC_037685.1, read as the reverse complement.
AAACTACCCTATACTTTAGAATTTAACTCCAGTAATGGGCATACTGGTGAGCTCACACAGAAATACCCTAAACCACCATTATCCTCCTCTATTACTCTCCTTTGCTTATTCTCTTTCCTCTCACCTAGGGGATTGCTGCTGCAGCAAGGTCTGAAATCATTTTGCATCTTTCCCCATTTAGTAGTTTATGATGCAAACAGTAGATTCTGAATTCTCCAAAATCTTTGATATACATATATACGTGTGTGTGTGTACGTGTATCTCAAACAAACAAACAAAAATGCCAAAAAAAGATTCTTTTCAAGAGTTTTCTAAGAGCACAACAAATGGACTTTGGCTTTCTAGCCTACTGTCTTGGATTCCATTTAAGCCACTCAGTTCACTTTCCCTCAACTGTAACCATGCAGTAGAAAAGAAACTTAAGGGCAAAAGAAAAAATTGCAGAAGAGAATTTTTTTTTTAATTTATTCTTTTCCTCTTCATATCTAATAATACTGATTTTGTTCAGACCCTCATAATCTCTCATTTGAATTTCTCTGAAGGCCTTCTTATCATATTACAGTATTCATACTCAAACCCAGTGATTATATTCTTCCCCCTGTCACAAAGGCCAAGAGGATTGTTATCAGTCCATTCTCATACTGCTATGATCAAGGTAATTTATAAAGGAAAGAGGTTTTATTGACTCACAGCTCCACATGGCTGGGTAGACCTCAAGAAACTTACTAACATGGTGGAAGGCACCTCTTCACGGACTGGCAGGAGAGAGAATGAGTGCCTAGTGAAGGGAGAAGCCCTTTATAAAACCATTAAATCTTGTGAGAACTAATTCACTATCGCAAGAACAGGATGGGGAAAACTGTCCCCATGATTCAATTATCTCCACCTGTGTTCTCCCACAACACATGGGGATTATGGGAGCTATAATTCAAGATGATATTTGGGTGGGGTCAGTCAAACCATGTCAGTGATAGATATGCATAGTATGAAAATCGGATCTTGTCACTTCTTTTAATTATTTATTGTTAAAGAACACACTATCCCAAAATTTAGTGTGTTAAAGCACCTACTCTTTTTAAATAAAATCTTCTAATATTATTCGTCCCAAATTCAGGCAAGGCTGAGATAAATGATTCTTGTTTACATCTAATGTTGGTGGCCTTCACCGTGGGCTTTTTAGGAGATGTTCTAATCTAAAGAATGAAGCCATTGTCATTCGCATGTCTGGTACCAGGGTGGAGAAAACAGAAAGACTGGGCTCAGCTGGGATCATCAGCCAGAGCATCTGGGAGAGGCCTTTTCTGCATAGTCAGACTTCTTTCAGAGAGGCTTGGGGCTCCCAGAAAGTGTCTCAAGGGATTGGAAGTGGATACTAACAATCCGTTAATGCCTGGGCCCCCAAACTGGCACATACATTCTGCCATATTCCTCTCATTAAAGTTGTCACTAAAGCCAGCCTAGATTCAAGAGGAGTGGACTTAATATACTCCACTCCTGAAATGGGAAGAGTGACAAAAGATTTTAGTTATCTTTAATCTACCACATCACCACTCTGCTCAAAGTAACTTTTCTATTTGTCTTTTTAAAGAAATTGAAAACATTTATGGTCTGGCCAACTCGTCTCATGACCTCTTAAATTTTTGTGTTTCAGAAAACTTGAAGTTTCCAAATTTTGTTTACTTATTTTTGTTTAACAAACACTTAGACATGCACTGTTATAAACAGTTAGCAGGCATTGACTCATGCTATCCTCATGATAACTCTATGATGCACTTCCTGTTTTACAAATGAGGAAACAGAGGCTTAGAGTTTACATAACTTTTCCTAAGTTTTCACTTAGTAAGTTGTGGAGTTACACTTGAACCTAAAAACTGTGGTCCCAAAGGCCTGGCTTATAACCATTACTATTGACTGCTAAAAAGTCTTTTTCCTCTGAGTATACATACATTTTCCTCTCTCTTGGCTTTTCAATGTGGCAAAAGCAATGTATTTTTTTCAACACCAGCTTAGTTAACACCTCCTCTCTGAGATCTTTGGTGCTTTGCATGTGCATCCAGTTTAGCAATGATTGTGTTTTCTGCTTATACATTTTGCCTGTTTGCACAGTAGCAGGCAGCAAATTTATCCTCTAATTTCCATACTCCAAATTTCAGCATAGTGCCAGGCATGTGTTTTATACTCCATAATTACTTATGTAAAAAAATGAATGACTAGCGATTTCTCAGTGAATGGTTCTTTCATTCTGTACCTTGAAAACTGACACTGAAGCCTGAACAAGTTTTCTGCCATTCTATTCATACTAGAACATATTTTAAGAATACCTATGAGGAGATGGACAAATATTCTCCTCTGGTCTGAATCATAATATATATATTTTATAAATCTTATGAATTTTCTCTCAATGCTTAAAGTGCTCATTTTTGAAGGGAAAGTTTTATTTTAGGAGCTCTCATTTCATGTGAAGAGATCATAAATGTCGTACATTTCTAGCTGAGGTTTCACAGTGAGACACTGACTCTATAAAAATTCAGTGGCATTGGAGAATACTAAGAATATTATTACAGTTAGGGTAGCTATCTGGAGAATGAGCTAAGTATAAAAGAAAATCCATATTTAATTAAAACTAAAATTGCAGGGCATATTATGTGTAAGAAAGAAATTATATACATGCATGGTATTCATTTAATGTTTAATGAGAACATCTGGTCATATTTCTAGATTTTAAATTTAGACTGCAGAGTAGGGAAAGGCCTTCTTTCCCACAGGCTGCAATAGAAAGTCGAAGCTTAAACGATATAATGAGTAGATTTATGCAATTCAATTGTTGTGTCTCTAAACCTTAACAAAAAATTATACTGCAGAGGATGAAAGGTGTTCAAAGAAGACAGGCACCAACATTTATCTGATAATCAAGAAGCTATAGATAAAGAAAAGTAAATGCACAATACAGACAAACTCTCACCAGATTATTTCTTTTTGTCAGTAATCCTGCATGAAGAAATAGAGAATTTAAGAGAGTTTAGTGACAACAAAATAGAAGAGAGAGCTCATAGAATTATATTCCCAAAGAACTGATTTTTTTTAGCGACTTGGACTTCACTAACTGGGTATATGCACAACAATATTGACACATCTTTCCCAGGACAAACTTAGTAGAAATGCTTGGGGATATCCAGATGTGATTTTTGAAATAACCTATCACGTAAGTGGTGTTAATTCATGGTAAAATAAAATTAGCGTTGGCAAATATAATGGATTTTTAAATATTATAGGAGATAAAAATTTTAAATTATTTGCTCAAAAACTCCAATATAAAAAAAGAATAAAATTTGATATAAGGTAATGGTGGTAATCTTTACTTTGGTAAAGAGGATAATATTTCATATGGAGAATAAAGTAAACACAAAATGCTTCTGTATTTATGTTTATGTAGAATAGTTTTTCAGTGGAATCTGTCCTGAAATACTCTTATAGTTTATATGTTTAGTAGATCAGTGAGTAAATTACACAAGCAATTTAAAATCATAATCTTAATAACCAATAACTAGAATAATCAAGGGAAGACATCAATTTTATTCTTCATTCTTTAAGTAGCCATCTTTCTCTTTAAATTTTAAATACAAAGGTTATAAAAATAATTTTATAAGTATAAAAAGTATCTAGTTAAAAATGCTTACAGTATGTTAAGCAAATGAAAGATACAGTTAGCATTTATTTTGGTTAACATAAACACACTTAGACCAATTATTGCTCATATATTTTCACTTCTCAACTTAGTGTATTTATGAAATAATTTGTATAAATTCAGAATTTTATTTTATTATTTTATTTTGTTGAAGGATTTTACAAATTACCTGTCAAATTATATTTCAGGGTTCCTGTGCTTTGTCAATTGTTTAAATTTAAACAGAAGGAAATGTTTCCTTCATTTTAGAAAGTCCATAAAAGTTTAACATTTGAAAGTATTATTTTAGTTATTTTAATCAAAATATATTTGGCTAGATGAATAGTAACGAAATTGATGTCTTCCTTTTACCACATTTAGATTAAAAATAATCAAAGTGGACTACTTATGCCCAATCATACCTACACTATTTTCTTTAAAAGTGATGAAAAATTGATAAGTAAAGCAAGTAAGTGCCACATTCACTGATCATGGATACTTTATTTAGATACATTTTATTTAGATAAAATAGCCCCTATATCCACCACAGTAGTTGTTCAATAAATATTTATTGAAAGTTGAAGTGAATAAATGACATTAAGCAAGGAATTCTGATTAAATTCTATGAAACTATTTTAAGGAGCTTAAAATGAGGTCCACAAAATAACAGGATTTTGCCCAGGGTGGCTGGCTATCCTGGTTAGCTTAAAGGTATGGTTAACCTTTGTGAGTTTTTGGTTAGAATGTTTTTTTCAGGTCACTTGTTACTACATAAAGTTTAGCATTGGGGAAATTATTTAGTGAAAATTATCATTATTATTATTTGCTGAAAGTGTTCATTTCATTAATCAAGTGTTTCATTGCAAAGTCTATTCTATGACTTCTGCTTGCATCCATTTCTATACTAGTGTCTCGAAGATGAAGTTCTTGCATCCAGGGTCTTGGGCAGTCTTTTGGACAGTGGATTCATTGTCTATTTGAGAAAGTCCCTTTTAAAATATGCCTTATTTTTTATATACCTGTAAAAGCTTCATTAAGTTATATCCTGGCCTGAAAAATTATCTATTTCTTAAGAATACTTCATATATTTCTAAGTGTGTACACTTAATGTTGCTCTTCTATCTTCACTTTTGATTGTAGATACCATTTCTCTTATTTTATTGGGGATGAATGACTTATTTGAAAGAGAAAAAAAGAAAGAAAAGAAGAAAGAAAGAAAGAAAAAAGAAAGAAAGAGAGAAAGGAAGAAAGAAAGAGAGAAAGAAAGAAAGAAAGAAAGAAAGAAAGAAAGAAAGAAAGAAAGAAAGAAA